>NC_087548.1:47696978-47996978 GCF_963921805.1 Phalacrocorax carbo
AGGTATTTAAGCAGTGAACTGGAAACATATGCCCTCTTTGCACCTTCTTTCTTCTCTGCTGATAGAGATTATCCATTCTCATCTACCTTGTTAACATGCTCTTTGTGAGAAAAACTGACATTTAACTGCTGGTTAAAATGTTGGGGGTTTTTTTTACCAGCATTAAAGAGATTAACAACAACCATTCAGCTTATTATTCCTCCACCTGCAGCAACTAGTTTGGTTGTATTATCATCTAAGCTATTAATACACACTATTAATTTTATGCCTTCATAGGAGGCTTATATGGTTTATTTGTTTTACTTAAGGGTAAGGGAAATAGGAATTAATATTTGGGATATGTTGTTGTCATCAGAAATTTAAAGCTGTCAGGCTATATTAATAAACAACTATACCATTTCTTGAGCATGTCATGGGGTTGATTGTCATTTTGGACATGCTACCCCAATGTAAACCTGAAGTAGCACCACAGATTGAGGAATTACCTATGCGAGGCATACACAACACATTTGGGTTATTTCCATAGATTAAGTCCTGTGTTAATACTCAGTAAAATAATAATTTCAATGGAAATAACTGAAAAGAAATTATGTAATCTAGTCAACCCAGATATATATTACCCAATTTATAGAGTAGTATAAAGAAAGAAATCAGGAATCACAGTATAGCTCAATAGTTTTTAGCTGTTCCCTGAAGTATAGAAATGGTATTCATTAACACAGATTTCAAGGCAAGTAAAATACTTAAAAGAGTAGGTGGAAGAGAACTTTTCTATTATGGTTATGGAAGAGAATTTTTTATTGTGGTTATCGCAATTAAGAGAAAACTATTGAGTCCTAATGCGAGAAGTATAAAAGGTTAAGAAAATACAAATCAAATTCAGTAAGACCTTCATTCTACAAATTGTGTACTTATCTTCTGCTGCATAAATTTGCTAGTTTATGTACAGGTTTTATAGATTTCCATAATTCTGGTATTCCAGGCAATTAGATCCATTCTTAAGACTGTACATTCTTAAAACTGTACTCCTATAGAGAGCTGTTTCACTGCCAATCTATTCTGAATTTACAGCCACACCTTTGTCCTGAAAGCAGTGGCTACCTACTTTGGCACTACCCAGATGATGGGGGAGAATCTTAGGTAAAATATCATGCTGGAAAAATCATATAAACCCCTAAAAGTAAGGCAGAAGGAATATAATATTCATCATATCACATAGTGGTACTTTCACACTGTTGTATGCTTTACATATCTCAAATCATACAATAATAAAACATCTTTAAAATTGAAGACATAATGGTAGGAAGGGCTAGAATTAATATAGTGAAACGTGGGAAAAACAAAAGGGACTTTAAATAGTGTTGAAAACCATACTAATGAACAAAAATATTTAGGTGTCAGAGTGTACTGGTCTCAGGCAATACTACTGAAGTGTACTGAAAGAAAAAGTAGCAAGAAAACCTATGTCAAAACAACTGAAGCAGTGTTTTCAAGACAACTTGAGAGAATTTGCCTTCTGGCAATGATATATATAGTTGCAAATAGACTTTGATGTGTAATGAAAGTTAATGGTGGACACACAAATGTTACAAAGAAATGAAGATACACTGGTTCTAATAGAGGTATAGTCTGGTATGTAATAAAATCTAATTGTAAGCCTGCTAGGAAGTGAATGAAATGACTGAAAGAATGTTCTTTTTGCAGTTTCAGCATTAGTCAGTGAATTTGATAGATAACAGGTGCAATGTTCAATTATAGGTTTTTTGCATAACCTATTAAAGTAATATTGAAATGTTATGGGTATTTTTACTACCCCTTACTTGAAGTAGAAAACACAGCATGGGAAATTAAGGTGTAGAAACTATTGTTCCCTTTATTATGCTCACATTTTTGGGCAGAAACCTAAGTAGAAAGCACAGGACTCATTGCTAAAATAAATATAAGTAGATTGACCCTGAGTGACATCCAGTAGAATGTTGCTAGCACATATAGTGTTTCATCTACACCACAGAGAACGACTATCATAAGTAAAAGCTTTACAAACTAGTTAGCTAATGTAGGTTTTCCAAGAGTGATTAGTCCCCTAGAGATTCTGTTAAATCAGTTGTAAAGTGTTTAGGACTCAATGGCTAAAAACACAGAGCAAACAAACAAAAAAATCAGGATACTTCTTCCATTAGATGATTGTGGATATAGTAATCTTATTTTAACTACCACCACTGAAAATCTTCACCCTCTGAATGACTGCCTACATTGGTATCAGAAATTATATTCATGCTCTGCCCCAGAGAAAATAATTTTCTTGATGGATGACTAAGACATCATAAGATACTCCATGATCATTAACACTAGAGTGGAGGATTGACAAACAGATTAGGTTCTTATGTTAGTAAACTTTCCTGATAGATTGGCAAGGTTGATTTTTATCCTGTTTCAAGTAACTAATATACACATGTAGCCCTCCCCTTTGCTTTTTTCAGCAATTTATATGCAGCACACTTGCTGATAGGATTTTGTGTGTCTCATTTTTGCAACATTTAAAGATGTGAAAGGTGTTTGCTTTCATTGCAAAGCATGCTGCAGAACTTCAGTTCAAGAAAAAGCAGAACACTTCCACACTGGTGATTCTCACATTGACACTCTTTCAATTTAGCTTTTCAATACGTTTAGAAGAATGTTTAAATTGTTGAGTGATTGGGTAGTTGCATGTTACACCCTCTAATTCTATGTAAAGTTATGCTGAAGAAGCAGTGAGGTTGGCAGTCTGATAGGCAACGTTGAACATACCAGGTGAACATTTTTCTTCCTGCCGAAACTCACATCAGAAGAAATGCATATTCTCTATCTTGTCTGGTGCTCAATGATACTGAGAAGCTCACATTCTATCCAGAAAGTGACAATTGGATGTTACTTGTGACTGACCTGTTGTACTATTTCCTGAGATTGCAATATTATTCAATAAAAGGATTGGCTAAGACAGAGACAAAATTTCTTTCAGCATTCCATCTTAGAGTGTAAAATACAAATAAAAAGCAAGAATGTGTCAGAGGTGTTTTTTGGATGACAATACTGAATGTAAAAGGGACAGAGACAGGGCCACTTAACAGACAGACTTTCCAGAGCTTGAGCAGTCCTGAAAGAGCAGGGGACACATCCCTACCCTCGTGAACTTCTGTGCAGGTGGAACTAAGGACTACATAGAGGCACCATCGTTGCTACAGTGATTAAATAAGGAGTCTTTATTCTAGTAGTAAAAGGTAAGGAAGGGAAGCAGTATATTTTCTAATAATACAGACACCTCTCTTACTATTTTGGTATCATGACCTGGTTGCTATTCAACTTTGTTTTGTGTGGAGAATACAAGTGGGAATTGTGTCATTGATTTCAGGGGGCCATATTCTGTCTTTGCAGAGAGACCTGATTTCTCCCTGCAGTAGCCTGAGAGCTTTCCATCGAGTTTCACTGCTTTAAACTCAGACTAGTCAAAAATCCCTGCCAGCAGCTTCAGCTTACCTGACAACTGTTGAACTACGCTTTGTTACCTGCCTTCAGTGATTTCTGTCGTATGTTAGGTTTGAAGATCAGTGTTTCTTTTGGACCTTTTTTCATTGCCTTGAAATTTGCAGTTCAGAGTCCATGTTGATGTGTTCAAGGTTCTTATGGAAAAAAACACCAAACATTTTTCATTGATTTGCAAACATTCCTGTGATTCACAGTTAGGCCTTGTGTTGTCAGTGTGTCTGCTTCCATTTCTACTGTGTACATCCTCAGACTTAACTGGCCTTCATCATTACTGTCAACAATCCCCAATGTGATTAGAAGGTTATTAAGATTTCCTGTGCTGTTATATTCAGAGAAAACATAAGACTTTCCTTGCTCTTATACTATCTTCTCTTCACCTGTGCATTTCCTGTGCTTCCTATCAAAGAATTTCTTTAGCCTCCATATAGTTTGGCTGCCACTTTGGGCTTTTTCACCCTTTCTTTCTTTCTTTTTTTATCACCCTTCTTGTATAAATTATGCCTGACATGCTGGTGTTGTGTGGGAGCTGGATTCTTGATTGGCTGCTTTATTCTTGTTCAACGGTGCAGTTTTTTAGAAAAGGTTACTGTTGTAGGAGATCATTTTCTCTGTCCCCTGTGTTTTTCATATTTTCCAGCTTCCCTTTGCTCATAGTCATCTTTATAGCTTTGCTTGATGAGGAAGACTTTTGTTTGCTTTCTTCCTTTTCCTCCATTTCCTTTTCTCCTAGGACGGAAACAATCAGGGCTGGTACTGTAGTCAGTAAGTCAGGATACCAGAGTCACACAGAAGCACATATAATACAAAAATAAAACTGTTTTCTAAAAATTTTCTCAAAATTTACAAAAATGAATCAGTACTATTTCCATGTATAGCAGTTGCCATAAAGGTCATGCCTACATATCTTCTACCATTTGAGTAAAGGGGAGTCTTAACTGGAAAACATGGGTAACAGGAGAGAAACAAGACTAGCAAGAGTTTCAAAACTAGTATGCTAGTTATTCCCCATAACTAACTGCTGGCTGCTAATCCTATAATAATCCTTTACATATAGATAGTGTTTTTTTCTCTGAGGAGTTCAAAGCATTTTCAAAGCTTCAGCAAAATCAAAGAACAACCCTATGTAATAATACAATTTTGTTCCTTCTTAGAAATGACTTTTACAATAAAACCCTTAACAAAAAAATTCTGAGAAGAATTCTTTCCCCTAATTCTTCTACTAAAATAGTGAACCCAGTTCCTCAGGGTTTTGTTGAATTTATTTTCACTCTGATTTTCCCTAGAGGTGTCCTGGGACAGGTATTTCTCTTAAATGCTATGTCACTATGCTATTCAAACAATCCTTGGACATATACTTAGAAAAATGTTCCTATTCTCTAGAAGTCACAGTGGGACTATGTATCAAATAAGTTTCTGTCCGACTAAAGACAACTTCATACAGTGGTTAAAAAAAAAATCAAACTATTATATCCCTAGAATACCAGCAACATGAGTTGTTTTGCATGGCTGCTTATCAGTTGAACATTTTCCTCATGAATTTTAAATTCTTAAAAACAAGCACAGGATTACTCAAAATGTTGAAACACAGATGAGTATTTTTATATGTTGTGGTTTAGACCCAGTCAACAACTAGGCACCACACAGCTGCTCGCTCACACCCCACAGCCCGGTGGAATGGGGGAGAGAATCAGAAAGGCCAAAGTAAGAAAAGTCGTGGGTTGAGATAGAACAGTTTAATAATTAAAATAAAACAATAATAGTAATAATAATAATAATAACAACAATAATAATATAATGAAAAGGAAAATAATGAGAGAGAGAGAGAGAGAGAGAAGACCTGGGGAGGGGGGAAAACCCAAACAAACAACAAGTGAGGAAACCACTCACCACCCACTGACTGATGCTGCCAGTCCCTGAGTTGCAATCGCTGCTTCCCCCAGCTAACTCCCCTTGGTTAATATACTGGGCATGATGTCATAAGATATGGCATTCCCTTTTGCCAGTTTGGATCAGTTGTCTTAGCTGTGTCCCCTCCCCTCCTGGCTTCTTTTGTGCCTGACAGAGCATGGGAAGCTGAAAAAGTCCTTGACTAGTATAAGGACTATTTAGCAACAACTAAAACATCAGAGTGTTTTATATATTATTCTCATACTAAATCAAAAATGCAGCACTATACCAGCTGCAGTGAAGAGAATTAACTCTATCCCAGCCTAAAACATGACTGTATCCAACCCTTATTCCATACGATTTACGTCATGGTCAGGTCCCATACTGTCCAATATAAACTCAATAACCACCACCGTCTTTCCCATCCTTTGATAAAATACACAGATATCATTTATCATTCCCTTAGTCTATGAATCACCCCTCTAAAATATCTGTAAAATATCCTCAAATGTCCAGAAAGTATCCATTGAGTTCATGTAGTTCATGACATTGGGCTCCATCTATTGTAACTGTCTTTCAGGGCAGGAGAGATGGTGCGTGTGGTGGATTGTTGCATGCTGAAGTCAGTCCTTGTTCCATCACTGCTGCACTTTGCTCGGTTTCACCAAAGATCATTCTCCATTAATTTGGAAGATTCCCACTGTGATACCATTGATATGGCATATAACAAACACAGAAGAGATGGCATAGAATATTATATAACAATTAACATCATACCATTCAGTTCATTGGCTGTTTTTGCCTAAGATCAAATCCCCTTGAGGCACATATTAGGCTTCTCCATCCTCCCGCATCACCCACCAAGTGCACCCAGGTCCTTGAGTGAAAGCAGTCCCACGAATGGGTTTGCCTTTGCCTGAGGCAGGAATAACCCAGACTGTTTTGCCCAGCATATTTTTTATCTGCACTACAGGGGCTCTATCCTCTTCCGCAGTATGCAATATTTCTGACTGGGCAGGGCCACCTTGGTTGACAGATCCCCTATTGTTGAGTAACCACGTGGCTTTTGCTAAACATGTATCCCAGTGTTTAAGTGTCGCACCAAACATTGCTCTAAGGGTAGATTCTGACAGTCCATTGTACCATTCAATTTTCCCAGAGGCTGGTGCATGACAGGGGATGTGATACACCCACTCAATGTCGTGCTTTTTGGCCCAGGTGTCTATGAGGATGTCCAGAAATTAGTCCCATTGTCTGACTCAGTTCTCTCTGGGGTGCCATGTCACCATAGGGTGACACAACGCCCAAGAAAGCTTGTGTTTCATTTTTGCTAGTTGGTGGAGACATGGCTGCTATTTTGTTGATCACATCCATTGGGATCTGACATCATCAATGTTGCCATTTGATTCCTAAGAACTGGATCTCCTTTGCAAATACCTTCACCTTACTTTGTTTTATGGCAAAACCAGCTTTCAGAATGGTTTGGACTATTTTCTCTCCTTTCTCAAAAACTTCTTCTGGCGTGTTGCCCCACATGATGATGTCATCAATGTATTGAAGGTGTTCTGGAGCTTCTGCCTGTTCCACTGCAGTCTGAATCAGTCCATGGCAAATGGTAGGACTGTGTTTCCACCCCTGGGGCAGTTGATTCCAGATGTACTGGGCACCCCTCCATGTGAAAGCAAACTGTGGCCTGCACTCTGCTGCCAGAGGGATTGAGAAAAATGCATTAGTGATATCAACTGTGGCATAACCACTTGGCTGCCTTGGACTCCAGTTCGTATTGAAGTTCTAGCATGTCTGGCACCGCAGCACTCAACGGTGGAGTGACTTTGTTCAGGCCACGATAGTCTACTGTTAGTCTCCACTCTCCATTAGACTTCCGCACTGGCCATGTGGGACTGTTAAAGGGTGAGTGGGTCTTACTGATGACTCCTTGGCTCTCCAGTCAGTGAATGAGCTCGTGGATGGGAATCAGGGAGCCTCAGTTGGTGCGATATTGTCACTGGTGCACTGTTCTGGTGGCAATTGGTACCTGTTGTTTTTTGACCCTCAGCAACCCCACAACAGAAGGGTCCTTCGAGAGGCCAGGCAAGGTAGACAGCTATTTGATTTCCTCCGTCTCCAAGGCAGCTACACAAAAAGCCCACCTGTACCCTTTTGGGTCCTGGAAATACCCTCTCCTGAGGTAGTCTATGCCAAGGACGCACGGAGCCTCTGGGCCAGTGACAATTAGGGTGCTTTTGCCACTCATTCCCGGTTCGGCTCACTTCGGCCTCCAATACAGTTAGCTCTTGGGATCCCCCTGTCACTCCAGCAGTGCTGATGGGTTCTGCCCCTATATAGTTCGATGGCATTAAGGTGCACTGTGCGCCGGTGTCCACTAAAGCTTTATACTCCTGTGGGTTGGATGTACCAGGCCATCGGATCCACACAGTGCAGTAAACCCAGTTGTCCCTTTCCTCCACCTGGCTGGGGGCAGGTCCTTTCTATTCCTGATTGTAGTATTCAAAACTCACTTCCTGTAAATATAAATCAAGAGTCTCTCTATTAAGCTCAGAAATAAAATCCGTGCTTCTACTCCTTTTTCTGGGGACCTGCTTACTGGAAACTGGAGCAGCAGATTTCCTGGAAGAATCCCCCCTGAGTGATTGTTCTTCCTCGCAGTTCCCATACCCGTGCCTCTAGGGTGGAGGTAGGCTTGCCATCCCACCTCCTCATGTCCTCTCCGTGGTCACGCAGGTAGAACCATAGGGTGCCCTGCGGTGTGTATCCCCTCCTTTGAGCAAAAGGACACTTATTCCTAACAGCTGAGACACTACTCTGTAGAGGTGGGGAGTAGGAGATATCTTCTTCGAGTTGCTGGACCTCTTGGGACAGTTTCTCCACAGCAGAGACTAGTGAGGAAGAGATATGTGCTTCATAATCCCTTAGTTTGTCAATCACATTCCTCACCGTTGGTGCCTCGTCATCTTTCCAGGACATGACGGCCAATGAGTTTGCATGTAATGATGGTGCACTGCTTACAAATTTCTGCCATACAGGTCATGTACTCTGGGCTTCATCTGGATCTTTGGGTGACTGTTCATTATCCAGGTCACTATAAATCACCTCAAGCACAGCTAATTCCCTTAAATACTGGATACCTTTCTCCATGGTTGTCCATTTTCCTCTGCGATATATAACATCTTCCTTGAAGGGATATCTTTCTTTCACACCAGACAGGAATCGCTTCCTTGTACCCCTTTTCTAATCGCTTTGTCCATGACCCCTTCGCTAGGAAGGGATACCCATGGTTTGGCTTCCTTCCCTTCTAATTCCTTGCTACTGGCCCCAATATCCCTGCATTGGACCACCCAGGTAACAATGTCCTCATCTAGAAGGTAGCCAAAATCTTTTTGTACATCTCACAGCTCACTCAAGGACAGGGATTGGGTGGTTTCTATCTCATTTATGAGTTCTCCCTCCTCCTCTCCTCATGGTGACCCTGCTCTTCCACCATCTCTTTCTAAATGAGTTGACTTTCTCTTCCAAGACTTTTTTCTTGTGTATATGGGTGACTGATACTGGCACGGGTTCTCTGGTTCAGCTGCAGCACCTGTTGGGGGGGTTAGAGTGGCCACAGTGCTTGTTGCTTTCTTTCTCTTTGCCTTTTTAGATCCAGAGACCTTCTTTTCCCATCAGGGGTACTGAACAGTATTAAACAGGGCTCAGTAGGCATGGGCCAGGCCCAAGTACAATGCAGTGATCTCTGTCTCACTGGAATTGCTAG
This sequence comes from Phalacrocorax carbo, assembly GCF_963921805.1. Classification (NCBI taxonomy): domain Eukaryota; kingdom Metazoa; phylum Chordata; class Aves; order Suliformes; family Phalacrocoracidae; genus Phalacrocorax; species Phalacrocorax carbo. The sequence goes on from NC_087548.1 coordinate 47,706,160, forward strand.
GGTGACAATATACTTCATCCAAATACCTTACTAATTTTTCAGAATTCTGCACTTGTTCAGGGGTGAAGTTCCAAAACAATGGAGGTGCCCACCATCTCAGGCATTTGCCCATACTATCCCACATACCCTGCCACCCATAACTATCAAGCCTTGAGGCAGGTCACTGGGTGATATTCTTAAATAATAATATAAGAAGAGTTTAATAATTAAATTAATTATTTAAATTATTTAAATAACTTAAATAAAACAGCAATGGCAATAGTAAGAATAATAAAGATAACAGCAATAATAGTAATAATAATAACAAAATCAAAAAGCAAATAAAGAGAGAGAGGAGCGAAACCTGGAGAAAGGGTGAAAAAAATCAAAGAAACAACAAGCCATGCAACCACTCACCAAAAAAAGAAAAAAAAAATAAAGACCTTTATTGGAAAAAAAAGGCTCAAAATCTTCACTTATATCCCTAGAATGCTGTTGTGATTTAGCCAGCAACTCAGCCCCACACAGCCACTCGCTCACTCCCCCACCGGCGGGATGGGGGAAAGAATCGGAAGGGAAAAGCTCATGGGTTGAGATAAGAACAGTTTAATAATTAAAATAAAGCGATAACAACAACAGCAACAATAATGCAATGAAAAGGAAAAATAACTAGAGAGAGGCAAAACCCTGGCTGTGGGGGGAAAGGAGGAATGAACAACCAAAACCAACAGGACGTGACACAGCTGCTCGCCACTCACTGACCTGACAGCTCTTTCCTGTTACACACAGACTCGCCAGATGACATGAATAAAATGTATTAAACCTCTAACTCATAGGCTTACTTGCCCTCAGCCATACCTGAAAATGTGGATGCAGTAGAATCATAAAATTGGAGATAATACAATGGAAGCATCCTGAAGTTATCCACCACTATACAACATAGACAACTCTCACTCTGGAGGGCAGATAAAGAAAAAATAAATAATGTGACAGTTGTTACTCATGGCCCTTGGTGTACTCTTAGAAGGTCCTCAGCCAGGGTCAGCTGCAGTAGAGAAGAGTAGAACAGAAAAAAAGTTAAAAATCATGACATTAAAACAAGAGTAAGTGTGTAAGGCTCTCAGGACTACAAGATAAAAATTACTTCTATGCAGAAAGCCAATGCAAACTCATCATCCCACTTAATACACCTCTTACACAAAGATGATTTTGCCTTTACATAAAATAGCTATCAAAAATAATTCCTAATTCAGCTATTATTCTCCTCTGAGGTGAAGTATCTTTGTTCTGTGCAACCAGTCATTCAGCTTCGCAGCATATTTTTGACACTTTCAGCTGTAGCCAATGGCACATGTTTATCTTCCATCTGCCAATGTCTCGCTCCTAATCTCATAGGACCTCAATAACGTATTAGCAGGTTATGTTTAGTATTTCAGTGATAATATTCACAGCAAGAAACATGCAATAACCTGCTGTTTTAGAAAGGAGATAAGAGATACTGGTCTACCTACAGATACAGAAAATCATAAAAGTAAGAGACATTTTTCAGCATAAATTCCAAAAGTTTATATGCCTTAAAATAGAAAGTTATTAATTAATTGAAGAATTTTAACAAAAAGAGAAAAAAAAATCACAAATACACAAATGTGTTTGTGTGAATAAGTAGTTTTAAAGTAAAGTTGTTCTCTTCGCAGTGCCCACCAATCATATAACGTGTATTATTCGACTTTTTTCATTGTAAGGTACCTTTACAAACAGATTTATCTTCAAATAAACCTCCAAGAGTTTAACCTGAGAAGATTTTTTTTCCTATGGGAAACATAATAATTTTAAACAATATGAAACATACTTTAGCAAAATAAAAAAATTCATTTTTCTCTAATAAATAAGCATGTATGTCTACCCATAAAAGTTCACAGTCCATTCTTAACAGAGTTGTCATCGACATTATTAGTTATAGAATAATTTTACTGAATATAATTTTATTTTGTCACTGTATGTGATCATTTATATCATAAACTCATTATTATGGGTTCTCAAAACAACTGCTAATGTAGGTAATTATTCTCTGTTATAACAGTAAAATCATCAGGTGGAATGAATCTTAGGTTCTGTGGCAATGGCAATGGCCAGATGCACTTTTCCAGGAAGGCTTACATTTGTTTACAGATATATTTAAGACCTACACCAATTTCTACAAACAAGATCCTAAAGATACTGTCTAAGGGACACAATTTATAGATAAATTGTATCTATTTATCTGTTTGAAAAATGGGGATGGCTACATACTGTGAATTATTTTGTGCATTTCAGTATCAAGAGGTGATATTTAAAAATTTGTTACTCAGATATTCCCAAGAATGTTAACAGCCAGCTGCCCTCAGATAAGGTTTTCAAAGACCCAGAGTCTGACCTACTATCTGTGTCTCAACCCTCATTGTTCATAATTTCACTACCTAAAGGAAAAAGATAAATATGGCTATGTATTGAAAAAGTTGCATGCATAAGGCATACATTTCCCAATTTCATATTCTTCTCATAAGTTGGAAAATGATCTGTGAAAAACAACTAAATTATTAAATTTTGAGACTAGCCTTGAGCGACACATCCGTATTTTTCACAAAGGTATCTGAGAAAGGTTTTTACTTGTAAGGATGTCCTTCTGTTTCATAAGGCAGACAGCTTAGCATTTTTAATGAACTAACACAAGGAAATGTGTTATGGAAAGCTAAGGTCACTTTGGTACATATCTTCTAAACTTTATATGTTGCCTGTTTCAAAGGAAAAAGCCCATTTTTATACGGACTACTTCATTAAATGGTTTTCAAACACTTACTGCTGTATGTCACCCACCTTTTAATCCTTAATGCCCTTGTGTTAAAGGAGAACATAGACTTTTAAATCCTGCATCAATACTTTGAATGAATGAGTGTCTTAGAGTAATTAGCAGGGGCTGGGTGAAGAGGTGAGACTTTTTTTTACTACACTGCCAGACAGGCTTTCAGACATTAATTCTCAGAAGGGGGACATCAGTTTAATTCCTACTAATTTGCAGTAAATTACCCAAAATTTGTCTAGAAATTAGACCCCACTGAAAATTTAACATAAAAATTTCATTTAGCCTCACATTTCTCCAACGACTTGTCTAGTTCACAGCCTACAAAATATCTGTTCCTACTTCAGCAATTAAAGTGTAATTGCAGAAGATTTAACACTCAGAAAGAAATTGAATTTCCTTCCTTTCCCATATCCTGATTCTTCAATGCAGCCTTGGTTCTTTACCTTGAGACTCTTTCTTTTAACAGGATGAGTTTAGCCTTTTACAGAACATTTATTTCAAAACCACAACTATTAAGCCTGAATTTACAGGAAATTTTAAGTACATGCAGGTTGTGGTGTAAGCTGAGTAACATAATGCATTTGAAGTACAACAGAGGGAGACTCACTTTTTTAGATGTTTGTGCCATTCCAATACAGAGGTGGTCTTTCAAGCAGTTCCTTTTCACAGCTTCATAGACCTGTTGCTGTTTTCCTCCACACATGCATGCAGTATCAGAAATCAGAGAGTATATGTCAGGATAATGGTTACATATTTTAGATGTTTGCAAAGTAATCATGGATTGATCCTCTGCAGAAGAAAACATAATGAGATTAACTATTCCAGCTCTTGATCGTCCTTCTCTGTCTGCCACTTTTCCCTCGAAAATGCAATGTTGGGAACCAGCAGCAGACAGGAAAGCAGCATCCCTCCACATCTAACTGTTGTTCTTCACGTATGACTGACCACAGCTTGGAGAACTTACATATATTTTTCAGTTCTTAGAGTAACCTGCATTATGTTATAACACTTCATATACCTTCCTTTGTAACTAAAAAAGCCACCAATCAAATGATTAACCAATCAAATTATAACATTTGAGAGGTTTCCAAAGACGTAGATTTAATTCAGCTTCTAGGTCAGCTTTTTATTTTATAGGTAGCAGTTCAATTTTAAAGGCTGTTGCATACCTTGAGGTTTCATTAATTTCACTGGGACGCACTGAATGTTCAAGCCTTCTGGGACCCTGTCATTTAAGCTGGCTTCTAAATGCATTATTTAGGCATTTATATTTTTAAAAAGTTCTGACAGACAAAAAGATATAAAAGAAAGAAACATCTTTTCTGTATACTATTGGTTCAGTATCCCTCTCCTACTACCAACCAGTGTAGCAATGTGATACTTCTTTGTTAGATGACTACCAGTGTCTTCTAAGAGGAGTGCTGAATTGCAGGAACAGCTGGAGAGGAAAGGACAAGAAATTGAAGGTAGCAGAGAAGAAAGAAGAAAGCTGTACTTAATGTTTTTCATTCCAAAGTGGAAACAGGTCACCATATTTTTCTGTGACGATACAAATCTGAGGCCTTATGTCATATTATCTAAAGTAATATTACTCACTGTCACATAAACAGGAACCCAGAGAGCTAGTGAAAAATTTACTGTAATAGCTGTTTAAAAACTCATATTCATTCCTTAGGTTTCTGTTTGAGTTTTATTGCATTAGGTACCAGGTAACTAGAAAAGATTTTGTTGTTATACCTCAGAAGGTAAGCAGAAACCTGCAGTGGGGGACTGAAAAGAAAAAACAATGAGCCTTTTAGTACAGAGTAACAGGTTTCTCTTTTTGCTTTAGTAAGAACTTTCTCCTTTGTATAAAGTCACATCTATAAAAGAACTTTCTCCTACAAATCCTAATGCTGGTTCCTATCTGCATCCCTTATTAGTCACTCTCACAAAATTTAATACTTAATGATCCATTTGAAAAGCTGATTGAGTTTGCAATGACATGACGTGATATGCTGTTTTGGGGATTTTTATTTGTAGTGGCCTATCTCTTTGTTAAGTACTCTGAACTAGAAGAGACATAGCACCTTAATGATAGAACTTGTGCTAGCAGCTTGTACTAGAGGCTTGTAGAGTTAGTTTAGATAAAACAAATGAGTAAAGCTTATTTTTAATAATTACTTAAGGATTTCTGGCATTTTAATTATGCCAGTTAATTGAGCAAGTTAGATAAATTGCTGAATAATGATCTATGCAAACAAAGTTTTACAGATGAAGCAAAGGAAGTTTAGCAGATCATGAAGTAAATTAAAAATAAACAGAAAGTCTAGGAAGTTAGTATCGGTACATTTGCAAGGAAAATATTTGAAATGAAGGTGAAAATTTAAAAGTGGGTTAAAATGTAACAATGGGTAGAAATTTCGGAAGACATAGACTGAAGCTGTCATTTCAACAGCTTGGCAACTGGGCAGAAAAATGCCATCTCGCCCCAAGTAGTCCTTGCAAGTTTAATCACAGAACAACTAAATCAGAGCTATAATCACCTTCTGTATCATGATAATAAGAAACAGACATGGTGGACCTGAAGGTCAAAATCACCCTGGATCATAACTTACATTAACAAGAGTTTTGCATATGCTTCTGTTTTTTACTCCCATACACCTAAAACTCAGTGCATGTTTTGAGTCCCTGAAGAATGCAAGAAAAAGAACAATAATGGAGGTATTACAAGGGTTTCTGGAAAATTATCTAGAACAACCTTCTTAGCACACAGAAAAAATGCTCCTGTAATACGGAGAACTTAATTCGGAGAAAACAAATTGTAGAATTAAAGTATTATATAGTGTTGTGTGTGTTTGTTTGTTTTCATTCTGAGTTTTGAAAAATACAACAAAGGGAAAATAAATCATTTTATACTGTCATAAAAAGGCAAAGTTTAACAAGCAATTATAATGAAGATGATCAAAATGAAAAGTACTATTATGTGGACAATTCATGGATAACAGTTTTTTGTCATGCAGATGAAATGCAGACAGAATACAAAGGGCCCCAGTTTAAATGCATCAGCAAATTCCTTGATAAAGATAGAGATAACATTAGAAAATGTAAAGAACACATATCTCAGGAATGTACATAAAAATCATATCTCTGTGTGAAGCAGAGCTGAGACTTATGTTTGTTTACTTTGTAGAAAAGAGATACAGCACCACCGACACATTTTATGAAGCTATGTGAATTTTTAATTGTTTGCTTTCAAAGAAAATCCATTCCCTAGAAAAAATCTAATTTAAGTGTTTTTTCAATTTCTGATTTTTTGAAACACTTTTCAGTTTAGAAGTACTTTTGTCTGAAAAGTATACTCTCATAACAGAAATATTCAGAGTTATAGATATGAAAACAAGCGAACTGTTTTCATTGAAATGAACAAAAGGATACCAATTTTCAGTGTATGAACTGTGAATATGAGGCAAGCATGGGTTTTAGCAGAATTAAGGAAAACATGCCCCTTTTGTCAGTACAAACCACATGGACAGATTCCTGATGCAATGTAGAAGAGGCAGCACTGTTGGCTGAGGAAGATGCACAGAGATGGGGAGACCAGATGGGACTCAGGAGAATCCTTCCAGCCCTAGAGAAAAAGGGTGAAAGCATGACAAGATAATTAAAAACAACAGATTGCTCAAAGATTGGTTCTGTGAGGGAGATTTGGGAATTGTGTGATCATTGAATGCCTTCAGAGATTTGGGGCAGTGGGGGAGAGGAAAAAATTGTTTTCACCAGAATACATGGATTAGCAATTCTCTCTGGAATTGAGAATTATCCCTCTGATACCAGCTTCAAATGAAATAAAGAGGGCAATAGGCTAGAAGAAACTCACATTAGGTCTTCTCTGTTTTTAATGCTGAATGAAGAAAGTTAGGTAAAACAGCAGCCAAAGATACCCAAGCAAGAAGAAGCATAAACAACACCACATGGAGAAAATACCAAGACTAATTATTGTGCAGATTTTGCACCTAGTAGAAGATCCTTCCTTGGCTGTGGCAGAGTGCTCTGCCCACTACTCCTGCCTAACGTAAGGAGGTGCTTGCTGTCTTCCTTGATCTCTTACAAAAACAAAGAAACATGAAAATCAGGAGATTCAGGAAACATCAGCTCCCACCCACTCTGAAAAGAGAACAAGTTAAATACCTCCAACACTTTCCCAGGACATGACTTTCCCAGCAAGCTCCTCTCTAACGTATCACACCATGATCCTTTTGCTCACTCTGATGTTTTCTGGAATGGCTGCAGAGGACATGGTACTGCCCTAAGTTTAAGGACAGGCGTTGCTCTGATATTTCATGTCTGTGCCTCTCTCCAATAGTTCACTTCTATCACACTTCTTTTTTTTTTTTTTTTTTTTTTAAGATTCTGCTAGGTTGAACATATAAAATCTTACAAGTATATCTATATTTGTGTACCTGCACATACACATATATAATCAGGCTGAGTGCAAAATCACTCAAAATAGTATTAGGCACGACATGGAATTTTGCCTAACTCCACATAACTTAACAGTGCTAGTATTTATATTCAGAACTGGAATTATTGTGTGTTAGGTGTTTTCTGTTCAAATTCTAGATTCTATAAAATCCCAACATCTACCCAAGTAACAGTGTGGTGAGCTGATCTTGGCTAGCTGCCAGATACCCACCATTCTCTTACTCCCCATCCTCAGCAGGAGAGGGGGAGAAAATAAGATGAAAAAGGTCATGGGTCAAGATAATCACAAGGAGATGACTCACCAGACCATCATGGGCAAAACCAGACCTGACTTGGGGAAGATCTATTTAATTTATTGCCAATTAAAAATGGAGTAGGATAGAAAGAAAGAAACAAAAACAAAACTACCACCTGCTACCAAAACCTTGCCACATAAACCCAATATAAACATTAATGTCATTTCAATGCCCCAAACTGTTAGCTGTTACACAAACTCTTAAATTTTATCCAATGTTGAACATTTTTAGTCATGTCACAACATGCTTGATTTCCTACAATGAGTTAAAGTATACAGCTTGGATTCCATTGGTTTTGTTCTATCCTACTGTAGAATCACAGCATGGTTTGTGTTGGAAGGGACGTTTAAAAATCATCTAGTTCAACCCCCCTGCTGCATGCAGGGATGTCTTTCACTAGATATGTTGCTCAAAGACCCATCTAACCTGACTTTGAACACTGCCAGGGGTAGGACACCCACAACTTCTCTAGGCAACCTGTGTCATTGTCTCACCACCCTTGTTTTAAAAAATGTCTTCTTTATGTCCAATCTAAATCTGCCCTTTTTTCATTTAAACTGTTTGCCCCTTGTTATGTCACCACAGGCCTTGGTAAAAAGCCTCTCTCTGTCTTTCTTATAAGCCCCTTTATATACTGAAAGGCCACAATAAGGTCTTCCCAGAGCTTCTTTTCTCTAGGCTGAACAACACCAAGTCTCTCAGCCTTTCTTCAAGGACAGCTGTTCCATTCCTCTGGTGATTTTCATGGCCCTCCTCTGGACCCACTTGAACAGGCCCATGTTTGTCTTATGCTGGAGCCCCCAGAGCTGGCTGCAGTACTCCAGGTGGAGTCTTATGAGCAGGGTAAAAGGTAGGAACTGCCTCACTCAACCTGCTGGCCTTGCAGCCCAGGATCATCTTCCTCATCCTTCTTCTTGCAAACTGATTATTTAATTGGTTATTTAATTTAATTATGACTTTTTATTCCATCATCACTGAGATTGAGTGGACTGGTTTTGTGGCTGCTTATCACTGTGCTTTGGGTGAAGTTATAAAACTAAAAGCAAACTCTCTTTGACTAACAGTAGAATGCCTGAATGTTTCTGTCTATATAAAACCAAGATTATATATGTAAGCAAATAAAATGACAGTGATATGTATTGAAATTTCTGTCCATAAAGATTCCTAAATTTACTTCATATATTTATATGTAATAGTAGCAATATATATTTGTCTATGACAAGGAAAGTAAGCCAAAGGATATAGAAAAATAAGTGGGGCAGGAGACTGATAAAAAACTGCCAGTGATCACCTGAGCTATTGTAATGTATAGAAAGTATCTCAAAGAGAAGAAAGCTATCCTCTCACCAAAAAGTATTCATGAGATATGAAAAATATTTTGTAGATAGGCTTCACAATCATTATCATGTAACAGCTTATGCCCATCATTACTTGCATCATAATAAAGCTTTTGGTGCTGAAACATCTTTTTTTTTTTTTTTCCATTTGAATAGCAGACATAAGAGGTAAAGCGCAATGTATCTTGAATTTCACATGCTTTCTGAATCGGTAGTACAGCTTCCTAGGAGACCTTTCCATTCATGTTGATGTTGCAGAAAAACCCCAGATAATAGAATATATTTTCACCCTCTCTTGCCTCTCCCCACCCAACTCCAGCTCCTGGCACAACCTATTACACACATGAGGACACACATCTCTCCAATTGTTTTATATCCACCCAATCAATCATTTTCTTGCCTTAAAGCAACATGTTTAGTTCAAACTTTTTTCTTCACTGAGGAAAAGCTAACTGTCTAAACAAAAAATATGCATCACTTTCATATCATGTAGGTGCACAACCAAGCCGAGGCAATGGACATCTCAACATTATTATCAATCACCAGTGACAGAAGGATATAACAGCACACTCCTAAGGTCATGAAAAAAGACAGAAAATGTTTTACAAGAACAATTTCATAGTTTGCTCAGACACATGTTAAAAGAAATGTACAAAAAGGGATTAACTATTGCAAAACACTTAACCCTTAATAGGAAAGTATGAACACAAAGAAATTGGAAGCAGTTCATGACAGAGTAAACTGATATTTCTGCACATACATATTACTGAATACTTATATCACATGATTTGATATGTGACAATTTTTCTCAGGCTTTTTAACAGGAAATCCCTGGCAAAAAGAAAAGACATTTCTGGAATTTCTGAAAGCATCTTATTAATGTAGAAACCTAACTAATTTCATGGGAAATTCAGATTTTCAAAGAAAATTGAGCTCTGGAGCAGCACTTTCAATATAGGAAGTGAAAAAAACCCTGCAATATTGAAGACAGGGTTTGACCAGTTTACAAAAAGAGCTCTAAGGCAGCAGTTCTATGGTAGAAAAGCACTGGACTGCATAACATAGCTTATATATTTTGTCCCATGTTTCTTCCAACAGATACCAAGGCAAATAGCACTGAAGAGGGCACATCAAGCATGAATTCCTTCTAGCAGGAAGCAGAGATGCAGCTGGAGTCAGCAACTAGAACAAGAAGATTGCTCAGAGTTCCACAGTTCATATGTAGTGTAGGGTGTTAATGGTTCCCTAATATAATAATAAAAAAAAAAAAAACCACCCACAAAAAAACCCAAACCAAACAGTCTCAAAGCAACTTTCCTCCCCAGTTACGTTCTTCCTTCTCTGATCTGATGTCCTTTATCTTGACTGTTGTATGGTCCATTATCCCCTTAGGTCTGAATTTTGCATTAATTGGAAAGGAAATTACTGTTATCCACAGAAAGAAAAAGAGTTTCTGTAGAGCTGTGAAAGCATTCTGCACATTTTTTTTTTTTACATATTACTTTTCTCAGGACAAATGGCATTTTTTCTCTGTCCAAAAAAACTCACATGCTTGCAGCTAGGCATATAAATCACCTTTAGATAAGTACAGTTTCATAATTATAGGTGTAAATGTACCTTTTTAAGCAACTTTACAAGAAGATAAAAACTAAAATTTAAGGTTTAGTAAATTCTTAGTGTCAAATTCATTCATGCTATATGTGAGCAATTTGAGCTGCCTTTCAAGTATTGGTGACAGTGAGAGTAAAATAATATGTAAATAACTCAATGAATCTTTGAGGTTTGCCCTCAAAATAATTTGAAAGCACAGATCAGAACAGGGTTCCATTGAAAGGGATGGCAATTAAATGTAGAAAACTGTGTGGTTCAAAAGGGAAGAAGGACAAGGAGCTTTTTAGGGAGATCTTTGCTTCTCTTCTCTCATTTGCAAACAGCAGACCATCTTCTGCTTGTTGCTTTTGTACAAAGGGCAACCACCAGCCCCAAAGTTTGATTGGAGGGATACGATGTAGCCTTTGGCTAGAGACGCCAAAGCTCCATAGTAGGGGAGGAGAAAAAAGCCTTTGAAGTAACTGTTCTCTTAGGGCAAGATCATTATGACAGGAAAGAAAATATTTTGTGACCTTGCTTGTCTGAAGCTCTGGGACAGAAAGAGGAAAGAATGCACAGAGAAACAGTATCTCCTAGTGGGAGGAGGCTCTTCAGCTCTGAAGGACAGGTACTGTGGGCAATAAATGCAAATGAAGAATATACTCATAATCTGTGTAAAGAGCTCAAACTGGAGCTGCAGACACAGGAAGCATTGGAGGATGCTTGCGGTCAGAGTCTGTGTATCTCTGAAGAAGACAGTAACAGGAGTGGGTGGAGAGGGCTGGCATGTGAAGAGGTTGGAGAGAGAGAAGCCAAATCCATTTTTTGACAACTGGAGTTTGAAGGCATGGTGGATTACTGCTACAGTGTTTATGAGCAGTGTGATGGAACTATTGCTGAGCCAGATGGGCAGAGATGGCTTCGTGCATTTCTCCACTTTCTCTATCACCACATCCTGGGATGACAGTGAGGGCAGGAACTGGAGAGTCCAACCCTCTTTTGACCACTCTGCCTAGAACAGCCTGCCCATGCCTTTACACAGGCTGTACGAGGCACATCAGCCAGCAATGACCAACACTGATGGCGCTGCCGCTCTAAGCTGTTCTGTTTGGTGAAGTTTGCCACCTTGCAGCAGGCCAACAGATTGTGTGACACATGATAACCTGCAGGGCCCACTGAAAGGAACACGTGGTGCTTGACTCTTGTGAAACATCTGGGTGACCTGCACCTGAAATGGGTATGTCTCTGCCATGAGGCAGAGGCAGACTCGTACAGGCTGAGAATCATGGATGCTTTCCCAACCTCAGTCCTGGACACTGGAGAACTCAAAGTGTCTGGTATCATGTGAGCTGTGGCATAGACTGTTGCAGTGTCCATGAAGCTTACCCAGTGCCCTACAAAGATTGTAGGGCAAAGAACTGGTAACTTCTGGGGTTCTTAAGATGACATAAGGCTTGTAGAGAACCCCAGACATGAGTACATATCTCCTAGAAGGCTCCTATGCACTTGTGGCTGCTCTCTTGGGAAAAGGCTCACACATCTTCCTTTACTCTGTTGACGAAACTTGGTCATGGGTGACTGATCTCACTCTTCACCCTCAGGACACAGAGGGTAAATGTCACATTGCCAGCTCCTGTGAAAGTTAGAGATTTATGTGGGACAGAAAGCACAGGGGGCCACAGGAATGATATGTCCCAATGGTCACACTGAAGGTGAGTAAAGATGATCCTATTCTGGTGGACAATGCATTTGCTTTATGGGGCAGTATTGTCCCAGCTGGCTCCAAGCCATAGCTGTTCAAATAGCCAAAGTATCTTTTTTTCCTCCTCTCCCATCTTTCCAGAAAACAGTATAAAAGAACATCAACCAGAGTTTGCTGGTGAAACGGGTAGCTGCCTTCACAGGAGAGGTGATTACATCAAAAACTATTCTTTCTCATTTGCCATGAGTTTAAAGTAATAAAGTGCCTTATTTTCTAGAAGTCACTCTCTTTAGTGTTTAAGACAGTCTATGAAAACATAATTTCTGAATTACATTGCAGTTTTGAACTTAGATGTATAATCCATTTTGCTGTCAGAACAGGCTCTTATGAGTCAAGCTGGATCTCCCACCTTATACATTTTGTATAACCTTATGTTTTGCATTTTTCAGGGGGTTTGGGGTTTTTTCTTCCTTTGTACCCCCACTCATTATTCATCGCATGACATCTACTTAGCACTTAGGATATCTTTTAAGGAATTTACCCAGTCTTGATCTAAAGGGTTCAAGTGATGGAATCCCACTCCATTCCCAATGAAATATATTGATCAGTTAAAGAATCTTGTTCTTAAAAACTTTGAAGTTTATTTCTGTTTAAAAAATCTATTGTTTTTCTTTCAAATGTAGATCCTATTGTTTTTCCTGTAATATCCAAGTAGACTCTAATTCCAAAAAACTCTTCTGCTTGTAGGTATGTAAGGACCAAGATCAAGTAACATTTTAACTTTCTCTTTGGTAAACTAAGTGTATTGAAGTTTCTTGAGTCTCTCATTACATTTTTTTCTGACCTCAAATCATTATGGTAGCTCTTTCCTGAATCCTATAATTTGTTATCATTCTTTTTGAACATTGTGCAATTTTGTGGTGAGGACCTAATTAATTCCATGTTTATTACATTTTTACTCCTACTCAGTATTCCTTTGCCTATATTTTGGCATGCTTGTTCTTGATAACAGTGCAGAACTCAGCCAGAGTTCTGAAGAGTGCAGAAACTGGCTAATCTTTGACATAAAGAGCACCTTTTCCTCACCTAAAAACACTAGTTCCCTATCTTGCTTTTATGGTTTTCTTTCTTTAATATTTTGGATTGGATTTTGGATTGTTGTGGGGGTTTTTTTGGGGGGGAATTGTTACATTTTTGAGTGATTTCTAATTAAGAAAATTGCAATAAATACTGAAGGATGAAAACAAGGAGATTATATCAACTCTTACTTGCCCTGTTACTTGTTAAAGCACAATCTGACAGAAGTGAAAACATTATTCTTTTATCACATAAGCATTTCAATCTTCTCTTAAAAGATAAACTAAAACTGTACATCACATTCCTTTCACCTACCTTTAGGCTTATCAAAGTGCAGTACTCTCATCACAACAGCACTGCACTGATTATAAAAAAATTGAGGAAAAAAAAGGCCACTACCTTTCAAAATAATTTTCTGATTTTCTATGTCATTGTAGAAAAATGAATGAAACATCGTTATTAAAATACGGCAAAGAATCACAGTGACCAAAACAAAATGTTTTCCTTGAGCAATAGTCCGTACCCTGGCAAGAATTATTTAGCTGCTTTTTGTGCAAAGAGATAAACTGGGATTTTTTGCTTTATATCAAGAATGTCAAGAAGATTAAAAACTTGATTTGACCCAAGACCTTGAGCAGAAAAAAAGTCTCATTTATTCTTTCTTGCCTGGTGTTTCTCTGTTTTTATGTTTTGCCTTTGGGCACTGAGTAAAAATAAGAGAGATTTGTCCACCTGTGTGTCAACGCTGGCACACAGATGACAAGACTGAGAAAACCATGACCAGAGAGCACATCAGAGTGTCCAGTTTGTTTCTACTTTTAAAGCCCTATATGACTTTTTCCAAAGGATAGAGGACATGGCATCTTGGTATAAATCATAGGAGGATATGTATGATGGGTCTTACAGTTCGGTGGTTTGCTATTTTAGTTCTTATGAAACAAATCTCTTTTCACCCACTGTTCTGGCTGAAGCTCTTCTGTGTGACCTGAGCTTTTCCTTTGAAGGAGCCCAGGTATGCAAAAGATTTCAACTGTTGATAGATAAAATAAAGTATAGGACATAAACATTAATTACCCAAAATTGTATACAACTAACCAACATAGTCTTTCTCCAGAATAAGTTTCAGATTTTCCACATAGATACAGTCCTTCCAGCTAATTAAAAGGCAAAAATGTTTGAAGCTGCTGAGACAGAAAACCTGCAAACATATTCATTTGTGTTTCAAAAATGGACACAGACATCCTGAGAGATGCAAAAATATGATTTGCCAGCTAAGTGAAGATCCAGCTATACCTGGGCAAACTAGTTACCCTTTCAGATTATATTTATAGTTAATGGCATTTCAGTGGGGAAATCATCAGCCTTTCACAGACCTTGGCTATCTCACAGCATGTGCCCAACTCCAACTATCATGAGATCCCAGTGTAATTTACACTTTTTCATGGAAATTCTTTGAACCATGACTGAGATATTTATATACATAAATATTCACATGCACATGCATTTATATAAATGTAAACTAAAGAAGAATGTACTGCGTTGCTCTTATTTTAAATATTGTATACATTTCTAGCACTTTCTAATTAGTTACAAAGAATAAATGAAATAATAAAAATAATAATTTATAAATATGTATCGCTGTATACAGTATATAACAGATAAAACTATAAATTACAAAATAATAACTAATAGGACAATACTAATATAAGTCCTAGCCTGAAGTTTTTAAAGTTTTTATTATTTTGCAGTTATTACGGAATACATGAGAATTCAAAATTGCTTCTAGAATTTTAGAGTAATCTAAAAGGATGCAATTAAATGGGTGAAAATTATTCTTTTAAAGAATCTAATATTGTCTCTTTGGTTAGTTGGTTTTTTTCCAGCCTCTTCAGTGATGGAAAGCTCGCCCCTGAAAAGAAGCTACTGAAACAAAGATGTATTATTGTACAGCTGTGTCATACTAAAGAACAATTTTGTGTTTGGTTCAGAATCCTGAAAAGCTCGGTGTAAAATATTAATTTAAAACTTGGAAATTTTAATTTTTGACATGTTCAAGAACAGCATTCAATAAATACTCCACTTACGTAATTTTAGGCAAAACTGAAGATCATATTGCTCCTTGTGCTGAGAAATAGCTCACCTATTTTGAGTACTCCAAGCATAATGTTTATATACTACATACCAACAGGACAGACAATAGCCATACTTAACACAAAAACACTTTGTTCCCCAGAAGAACTTGAAAGAGGACAAAAAAAACAGGGAATAACTTCATGAGTAATAAAGTGAATTTGTTAACCACAGCACATCTATGAATGGACCACAGGTTTTACAATTCACTGTGGAAAGTGATACACAACACTTTAGTTGCCTAAATAAAATTGCAGGTTGCTTTGCATGGAGTTCTTCCAAATTATTTTATGCTCAGAATGGCAAATGCTAACCACTTTTGTTAGATATTTTACAGGAAAAACCTGGAGAAGTTCAAATAAGCAGGAATTCAGTCACTGATCTCAACTGAGTTTAGACACACCTTTTAATATTTCAAGGTAAAATAGGCAGTGCAATCCCTGTAAATGAGTAGAAATGGTCTTCAGATGGATCATTATTAAGTTTTAACTGCTTAATTGACTAGAGCTATCTTACTCACAAGGACAATTGACACTATAAAAGACTGAAAATACATTAGAAGAGTAACTGTAAAATATAGGGCAGGCATTATGGAGTTCACAGAAGATTAAGAAATCACTGTGGCTGTGGCAGAAGGCTGAAAATTACAAGGATATTAGAGGCAGTGTGGGAGGGCCTATTCCTTCATCTGTTGCCAAAGTTGGAAAAAAAAAAAAGTGGTTATATTTTAGTTCATCTTTAATGAAGAAACATTAAAAGATCATGAGGTGCATGTGGCACCCATAAATAAAATTTCAACAAAAAATACATATTTTTTAACAGAAAGTAAATCAGCTATATGAAATAGATTAGTTAAATTAAAATTAAAATTAAAATTCATAACTTAGTTAAAACAAAGGGATTTCTGCTATCCACCTTTGTTTTGTAGAAGCATTAGGAAACCTTAATTTGGGGAAATAGAAGAATACAAATTTAACATCCATTTCCAAGTCTCATTCCTTGCCACATCAGAATATACAGGAAATTAATTCTGTACCCATAATATCCAAAGTGAAAAATATAAGCAAAGGAATATTTTTTTTAATTAAAGGAGCCTACATTTACTATAATTCCATTACCTTGCAGATTTTTGTGGAAATCATTCCCCAATGCTTTAAATGTCTGATCTTGTCAGTGGTTACAACAGAGATTGTGCTTTCATTATATATTTGTCATTCTTATTTCCTTACGTCATTAGGGAAGTCTGTGAAGTATGGTGATCCATCACCATATGAATGTTTTCTTCAGTGCCAATCTGCTGTTAATCGAGAGTTTATTAAAGAAATCTAACACAGACTTGAACAGAAGTCTCCAGACACAAAAATAATGCTACACAGAAATGTGTATTACATATAGATATATATGAACTATCATACTTACACCTAATGTAAAAGAGACAAATTGTATGATACTTATAAAAAAGTTATTGTTTACATGCTCCACCTACCCCCTATATATGCACATATGCACAAACTGGAGAGCTATTGTCTGTGTATGCAACATATTGGAAAATAGAAGAATGTATTGAAGATAGATGCAGCCACCAAAGCTGGAGAGTGTCATCCAGTGAAGCAGGACTTGGCACAAATAATTAGATTTCCTGGAACACAAACAAGCTTCTGGGCTTATCCCAGACTCTCTTTTAAAATATGCTTTTCCATTTCTTCCTGCATCTGATCTCTATTCCATTTCTGTTTAGAAATTCAGATGCATATATCTTAACCTTGGCTGGCCCGGTATCTTTTTGAGGACTGGTTCATTAAGGAGAATGAGAATATGCCTATTCTCACATAACAGATTCTCGCAGATTGAATACTCATCTATATGAGTATATCTTTGTGTGCTTTAACACATTAGCATGACTGAATAGACAGAGTATTAGATTTGGTGTATTAAAAGGAGTTGTTGAATACATATGGGAGGAACAGTGATAGTCTTTACAGTAACCTTTGAGGAAATATAATCTTTTTCCAGATCACAGATCATGCTCAGGAAATTAGGAGGAAAATATAATGGAGCTTTGGAAAAGGCAACAATATGTTTAAGCATTATAGGAATTAAGTTGATAACACATGGTAGCTCTATGCAAAATTGTTGGCTTTACTTAAAAGTAATATAATCTAGAGCAAAATATTCCAGAGTTCCATCCTGGGCTGCAGAAAAAGTACCAACCTACAACAAACAAAAACTTTTGAGAAAAATGTATACTTCCAGTAGATTTCATCCTTTTAAAAGTTAAAAAAATATCTTTAAACAGGGATGCTGTCTGAGTTATTCCTTGGAAGTTGAAAAGAATTATTCTAGACATAGAATTACTTTAATACTTCCTAGTCTGTGGCATCTTAACTCTGTACCTTCTGTCGTCTTCTAAATCTCATCTATATCCTAAAGAAGGTGTCTATCTCTACAAAACACCAATGCTGAAAATAGAAGACTGCCACAACAGAAGAATTTCAAGAAACTGTGTGAACACAGAATGGGAAAAGGGGCAGGTCGCAGGGTGACTTAGAAAATGGACTAAAATTCTTTTTGTTGTAGTATTAGAAAGTAAAGATTAATTAAATTTTGGCAGACTCAATACAGTTTCCAGGAATAATTCTAGAGAAAATTCAGTCTTTGCCTTTGGTTATTTAAAGCCATTTATCTGCAGAATTAAATATTTGCTTTGTTAAAGAATCTTCTTGTAATTCCAGTAGTGTACACCCATTAAATCTAGTGATTTCTCATGTAGGTGTGCGCACTATGATAATACATACTTCCCTTAGTTAGGCCCAAAACACGTATGTATTATAAGTTGTTACAGTTATTTAAATGAAAATCCTGCACAGTAACTGTTGATGAAAAGGTTTTTAAATATATTTTAAATTCTATAAAATTATATATCTATTTTATATATATATAAAATTGCTTTTATTGGGCCAATTTTTCAGAGTGTCATTGTTTTTGCTCAGATTTGCCAGACTGTCTTCCATTTGAGTGCAAACCAATCACAGCACCTTATTGCAGAGATGGCTAAACTGTGGCTTATGAGTGGGACATGCATATTCCTGAGCAGCTCTGGTGCATTTTTCAAAGTGAAATTCAGAGCAAAATTTATCCAGTTTACCTTACCCACTAGCTCTCCATTATAAAACATGCTAACACTTTTTTGGGTTTGGATGTGAAATTTAAGTTGGATTTCAAGAACTATCGGGCCTGGATGCTCGGTTAGGCAGGGCTGCCAAGCCTTACAGCTTTATAGTTAGGACTTATAAGCCTATAAGCATTGCTCTGGGGAAAGAGTAATGTCTCTGTCATAAGGTACTGCTCACACACTGGGTTTTTTGTACAGTATTACACTGGAGAACTTGCTCAGCAGACACTTAGACAAGCAAAATAGGTGCCATTAACTCATAGTATGTGAATATCAAGCCATTATAATTCCATTGCCATCAGCAGAACTACGTTATTCAAATTAGTTTATCATGCTGCCTGCATAAGAAAAGAACACCCACTTCTTAGACTCCATTTACACTTTTTTTCGTGGTGAAAACTGGTGCTCTGACGTCCATTCACAGGATGATTCAAACATCAGAGGTATGTGTCATGGTTTTAGCTGGGACAGAGTTAATTTTCTTCACTGCAGCTGCCATAGTGCTGTGCTTCGGACTTAGTATGAAAATAATGTTGATAACACACCGATGTTTTAGTTGTTGCTAAGTAGTACATACACTAGTCAAGGACTTTTTCAGCGTCCCGTGCTCTGCAGGGTACACAAGAAGCCGGGAGGAGAGGGGGCACAGCCAAGAAAGTGGGTCCAAACTGGCCAAATGGATACGCCATATCATATGATGTCATGCCCAGTATATTAATTGGGAGGAGCTGGCCAGGGCAAGGCAGCAATCACTGCTCAGGGACCGGCAGCGTCAGTCGATGGATGATGAGAAGTTGCATCACTTGTGGTTTGGTTTTTTTCCCCCTTTTTTCCAGGCTTGATTTCTCTCTCTCGTTATTTTCTGTTTTATTGTATTATCATCTTCATCATCACCATCATCATGATGATTATCATTATCATCATCATTATTATTACTATTACTCTTTCATTTTAATTATTAAACTGTTTAATTATTAAATGAGTTTTCTGCTTTTGCTCTTCCAATTCTCTCCCCCATCCCACAGGGGTGGGGGGAGTGAGCAACTGGCTGCGTGCTGTTTATTTGCCAACTGGGGCTAAACCATGACAGTAAGGAAGAATCAGGTTCTTTGACTAACAGTAAAATTTATTTGCATTATTGTTAATAATTTGCTACTAAGCACTGGGCCATTTCATCATGTGACATCTACCATCTTGGTCTAAGCTGGTAATTTAGATTAACTAAATGAAACTTTCTGGGTGAGAGGAAGGATGCAGTCAAAGAATTTCCCTCACGCATTATATGGTGTCTAGAGCCTAGCTGATTTATCATTAGAAAAATATAAAGCCAATATAAATGAATGCATGATGTACTGAAAACAACAATTATTTTCTTGATGATATCTACATTATATTTCAGAAGCTCAAATTAAAATCTTATAAAATTATAGACCAGTTACAAAGTTATTAAAATATTTACTAATGTATCATATTTTAATTCTATTCAGCATCTTTTATAGACTATGCTACACTTTTTTAATGTCAGAAAGAATAATAAAGGTGTTACAGAAGAAAATAATTTTTCTATGGTTTCTTGAAAGAAATTCAAATAAAAACTTGCAAATTTCTGTAAGCATATGACTGTTATGAGGTGAAATTTTAAACAGTAGCGACCATTTTATTTCCTCTCAAAATCTAATTTTCACAGAACCTAGTAGTAATGGCTGGTAAAGTGAATAAGTGGAATAAACATTTTTGAAAGAGTAAAGAAAACAAGTTCATATTTTGGTAATGGTTCCCACACATACACACACAAAAAAAGAACATATTGTCAAGGCAGACAATATCTTAATTCAGCTGTACATCTGTATTTTAATTTTAGCCTCTTCACTTCCAACTAACAGTTCTCTCTCCTGTGCTCCTTCTGTAAACTGTGAAGTACTTAACTCTTTTGACATATGATATGGCATACACCTTAATACAATTTTTCTTAATATTTTCCAAAGAGGTCACTTATAAGGAACTCATAGGAACACAGGAAATAAACCTGGAAGTTGTCATCACCATGAGAGAGCACTTCTAATACAGATGTGGGGGAGAAAAGAAAGGGAGAAAAGGGAGAAGGTGAATGTAAAATGCATGTGGAAATTAAAAGCATCTGTGAAAAAAAAATTCCTTATTGTTGTTCTCAGGGAATAAAGTCCATGTCGTTGTTGTCTCCATCTAATAAATATATATATATTTCATAATTTTACACGCTCTATCCAAAAATCTGCTTCTTCATCTTCTGTTCTTCTTGGAAGGTGACTCTAGCTCCATGCTGATGAACACCAGAAACTGTCTTCTAAACTGTACCCCAGACTTGTTCAGGACCACTTTACACCAATGTTTATGCTGATACTATTATTAGGCTTACACAGCTCTTCTCCCACCACTCAGACAATGGTCTCTCCTAACATTTCGGTTCAAATCCACTTAGCTTGTTGAGCAATATTCATCTCCAAATGCAAAAAAGTTAAAAACCTTAGGAGATTGTCATTCGCAGGCAAGGACAACGTAACCTGCAGTGCAAACTTCTCTTCTGTTTAATATTTAAGAAAAACATTGTGTCTTTGAGAAAGACAAACATCATGAGGCATATTTGTCTTTCACCAACAATATTTATCCTTGAACTGGATTTATCTAATCTATTTTGATCCAAAGATCGCACCATGTCCTCAGCCAAAATCAATATATACACCAGCCACAGTGCACAGACAGAGGGTTACATCCTTCAAACTTTTTCATGTGGAAATAGCATTTTAGCAAATAAGAGTTCAGGACGTAGGGTGAGATTTTCAGAAGCACTGTGCCCTGTCCCAGCTCTGGTCTTACCTGCAGCCAGTGATACAGCACAACTTGTGACATAACATTCTACCAGAACTAGATATCCTTCACAATGACCGATTTCCTGCTTCCATGAACTTTGTTATGCTGGACATCAAGACAACCTACTCCTCAGACAGTTTGCTTTCCCACTTGCCCTCTCCTAGTAATAATTCTTACAGAGAAAGGATGAGGCATTGTTTTGCGATATCTCTCTGAAAATTTAACTTGTGATTCTGTAAGCTGCTATGTAAACAGTAGAAACAAATATGTTGTCCCTCAAGCCTTGGGCACCCTGTAGTCCTCTGTGGTATATAATATGCTACTATTAACACCTACAATGTAAGACATAGCAAGCAGGCAGATTTGAGGAAAACATACATTGAGAATAATATTACTTGGAAAACTGGGACTTTGTTTCACTCTAAGTTTATAGACCCAAACCATTGCTGGAACACAGGATAGGTCCCATGACAGCACAGAAGACCAGTGCAAGGCATGGTGTGCTTTATTCTGCATTAGTCCTAAAACCAAGTGTTTTTAGGCTATGGCTTTTTGTTGGCTTTCCATTTAAAGGAATGTTTCAATTTTACCCTGTAACACCGACTTTCAGTTTCCAGAAGCATATTGTAACCTGCAAAAATCAGATGTTTTAATTATTATTTTACTGCTTTAGGTGTCTTTTTCACATACTGGGGATATGTTTCTGTCTTGGTTGGTCAGGAGATACAGCTGGCACTGGGAAATTTGCATAAACTCCTCCACAAGTCTTGGAATATGCAGAGTTTTTCATAGTACCCCAACATGAGAAGTTAGTAAGAATTTATTGGAGATAATATCTTAAATTCTTAGGGTTAGACGAAAGTTTGAAAATGTGATTGAAGGCTGAAAATACAGAAGACTAATAAAGAACACTCAAATAAGAATTTTGTTTTCTTTGTCATGTCTTTTCTTGAACTGTCAGTGTTTTCTTTACCCTGAACAATGCTTTTTGAAGCCTTAGAATTGGCAAACCTGCACTACTTCACAGCATTACAAATATTTTGGACATGGGCTATGTATGATTAGTTATCACAACTTCAGCAAATATCAGTATATATACTTTTATTTGTAAGCAAAATGGGAGCCTCTGTGCTCTGAACAAAGTTCAGCTATGAAGTACAGTTTTTGGTGATATTAAGTTTTGTTCCAGAAGGGTCCCAAGAGCTACCTCCACAACATATTGCAAACATAAGATTATCAGACCAGAGTAGAAATGTTGTGAATTATTTATTGCAATCATAATGATTCAATGCAGATGGTAGTTAGGAAGAATGCCAGATCACTTTGTGATATTTTGGGCCATAACCTGTTATATGCCACTTGTTCCTAGCACCTATGATTAAGACAGTGTCCTGAAAGCTGGAGGGTTCCAATTAAAGTATATTGCACTTCAGCAATCTTTGGTGGCATATATTCCCTTGAGGTTACTGCAAATTACAGCACTAATTTCACTGCAACCCTCAAGGCTGTCCAACCACACAAGCAATTTCCTGTTCTCTTCTCAGTCGCAGAAATAAACTGTTTCTTTGCATGTGAAAAGTGAGAGGGATTAAATCCTATTCCTCAGAAGAACCATAATAGAAGAAACAAGCCAGATGTTCATCTGCTGTAGAGCGCTGGAATTTGGCAGCTACTTCAGGCAGTGAGGGAGGGTGACAGCTACAGACTGTGTTACTGGAAGGGTCGATGCCATTGCTCAAGTTCTCTCAGAGTCTTTAGTGTGAATGGTTACATATGCCTCTACAATCTAATGTCTTACTGTATAGTCACTGCACTGGGCTGCTGCTGCTGCTGCTGCTGCAAAAAAGAGAACATAGCATAGATAAATATAACACACCAATGATTTTGTTTACTTAGCAAAGGTACACAGACATCACTACCCTCAAACTGAGACACATCTTGAAAATGGAAAGAAGTGCCTGAAATGGAAAGAAATGAAATGGAAGAAGTGAAAATGGAAAGAAATGCGTGACTCCACGACTAACGCATAACCCTTTCATCTTGTGATGTCCCATAATATCACCCTCTCCACATATTTCTCTTGTGTAAATAAATACCAAACAAATGAATTACAAACACACTTGAAATAACACATTTACTAACCTAATGGCTTTTGAGCTGAAGAAATTTAATTTTTTTCCTATACACTGAAGGACAGCGGTTTGATAATCAGGAGTGAGCACCTCAGCTCTAAGCTCCTGTTACAGCTCCGATTTACCAGGTAATGAAAACATTAAATTCTGAGTAATCAGAATGTGTAGAATTAATAGATAAATCCTTTCCTCATATCCTCTTCTTTCAGAGATGCAACTTAGGCTTTAAAACAAGTAAATAAGGAAGATGGTGATTTTTATGGGTGCAAAAAGTAAAGGTCAGAATTGTCAGTGCTGCAGACATCAAGGTATCTGATCACTCTTTTTTATAAGCTATTTCAGTGGCTAGAGAGAGAACAGTAGTTCTATAATAAAAGAGAGTATTCATGGTCTAAACCCACAAACCTCCTGGTCAGCACAAACTGGAAAGAAATTGTTAAGACTGAGATTTGTTTATTTAATTTGTATTTTAGTTGACTAATTTGTATATTTGATCACATATGCTTTGTATATTTAATTGCAAAAATATATCAGCAAAATAAGAACTGCACATATTATGCTAGGTATACAACTAGTATTTATTCTCTTGCCATTGGACTGGAACTATAGCTTATTACTCCTAGCTGTTGACAGAAGATTATTGAAACTGAGGTTCTTGCTGTCCGTCACTGACAATGTAAAGAACATCTCATCTTTGTGGTGGGTTGACCCTGGCTGGACACCAGGTGCCCACCAACGCTGCTCTATCACTCCCCCTCCTCAGCTGGACAAGAGAGAGAAAATATAATGAAAGGGAGGGAGAGATCATTCACCAATTACTGTCACAGGCAGATCACACTTGACTTGAGGAAATTAGTTTAATTTATTACCAATCAAATCAGAGTAAGGTAAAGAGAAAATAAAAACTAAATCTTAAAACACCTTCCCCCCACCCCTCCCTTCTTCCTGGGCTTAACTTCACTTCCAATTTCTCTACCTCCTCCTCCAGCAGCATTACAGGGGGACAGGGAATAGGGGTTGTGGGAGGTTCATCACATGTTGCCTCTGCCAATCCTTCCTCCTCAGGAGGAGGGCTCCTCACATTGTTCCCCTGCTCCAGCATGGGGTCTCACCCACAAGACTCAGTCCTCCATGAACTTGTCCAATGTGAGTCCTTCCCACGAGCTGCAGTTCTTTATGCACTGCTGCAGTGTGGGTCCCTTTCATAGGGTGCAATTCTTCAGGAACAGACTGTTCCAGCGTAGGTCTCCCACTGGGTCACAAGTCCAGCCAGCAGACATGCTCCATTGTGGGCTTCTTTCTCCACTGGTCCACAGGCCCTGCCAGGAGCCCCTCCAAAGCAGGCTTCCCACTGGGTCACATCATCCTTCAGGCACATCCCCACCTGCTCCAGCATGGGGTCCTCCCCAGGCTGCAGGTGGATACCTGCTCCAATGTTAACCTCCACGGGCTGCAAGGGACAGCCTGCCTCACGGTGGTATTCACCACATGCTGCAGGAGAATCTCTGCTCCAACACTGGGAGGACTGCCTTCTCTCTTCTTCACTGACCTTGGTGCCTGCATAGTTGTTTCTCTCTCTGGCTGCAAATTGCCCAGTTTTTTCTTCCCCTTCTTAAATAAGTTATCACAGAGGTGCTCTCACCACCACTGACTGGCTCAACCTTGGCCAGCAGGATGTCTGTCTTGTTGCTGGCTGGCATTGACTCTATCGGACATGGGGGAAGCTTCTAGCATCTTCTCATAGAAGCCACCCCTGCAGCACCCCCACTACCAAACCTTGCCATGCAAACCCAATACAAACTGCTATCTATAGCAGTACTACAATGTTAGCTACAGGACTGCAGCACCTCAGGTTAGGGAAAAAAGTATCTACTGTCTAATCGGTTTCATCACACTATATCTGAGAGCCTAGAAGAAATTTTATTTATGATGTCAGGTAGTTCTGTTTCTATATCACAGAAGGTAAATATGAATAAGATTTAGAAGAACAGAAAACATTTTAGATTTGATGTTATGTAAAGTTACAAATGAAGTAAACTGTTCTAAATTAAAATATCTTACTTGCACCCTTAGCTGAAGTTTACGAGCACTTAGCTGGAATAGAGGAATATGGAGCTCTAGCTCCCGGGGAGAATATCAAAAGCAGATTGCCTTTGGGGGAATGTTTCCCTGACCTCCTTATTTTCATAGCAGAAAAAATTATAACTTGTGATACTCCCTTGTGGAATGCAATCTTTCAGCCACTATGGCCAAAAAATATAAGAAAAGATATACCAACATGGCATTTTCATGCAGATGTATTGTATTTTTATTTGAAGCATAAAATGCAGTATAAAATCAACTACTTTGTGTTGGGTAAAGAGTGGCTTAAAAATATTGGGGGTTAAACTAGTGTACGTGGCAACAGGAGAGCATTTGAATATTTTATGGTTTTTATCTTCCAAACTTTCAAATATCTTGCATTAGCATGACTTATTTTGTAGCCAGAGAAAGTCTAATATGATTCTTTCAGATGGTAGTCAGCTTCGTTGTTGTATAAGGGGTCACTTAAGAGGAATAAAACCCGCAATATCCTCTGAAAACCTGACTGTACTGTGTCTTTACTACATTACAAGACTGTTTTGTTCTTGTAAAAAAGAATATGGCTCATTAATCAAACCCTAGTGTTTTCCTCTTGGAGAGTCATATGAGCTTGCAAATTCCATCCGTATTACCAATATATAAGATTTGTTTAACTAGAAGATCTTTGTTTAATCAAATTTTCCACCTTCTGCAGTATCAGGGTTGGCATACTGTAATACTATAATTACTTTTAATGAATTTTCTATTTCATGGAAGGAGGAAGGGGAGCTTGATTTTAAAAATCCATTGCATGTTTTACTACTAATTGCTATTTAGGAAGAAAGTATGATAAGATGATTTATTAATGGAAAGAAACATACTGAAAATTAGGGGATACCAATTAGTACAGTAAAAAGTAAATATAATGAAAGAAATTGTAAGACAGATATTTTACATATACTTTGTTGCACCAGGAGTCATTATAACAATGTGCAGATGGGTTATTTTGTTAAATCAGAGGAATGTGGATAAAATATCCCAGAAGAGGAGATTATGTAAAGCTATCACCATGCTAGAATGTTCTTTTTATGCTTTCTAACAAAAAGTACGTTTCTGTCACAAAATGATATGCTAGGAAATTAAAATCTATAACCACAAGTAACAGAAACAAATCTTTAGAAGTAAATTCACAAATAAGACACAAGTATAAACTGAGTGATGATACACATATGCAGAGGCTGCGCTAATATTATTTCTGGATTTACTAACCCATCCATCTCTTAAGATTTGTCTCTTCAACTCAATTACATTAATGTGAACCAGGCTTCAGGAAAAGGATTCATATTAAACTGCCACAAAAGACTCAAAACAAACAATCAGACAAAACCATTACAGAAATCTAAGTACATGTAGGATACCATCTTACCAACAATAAAATATATGTAACTAAAATCCTACCTAGGCCACAGCCTCTTTCAAGCGTTAAATTCAGTTTTTATTGCCCTGAAAGGAAACAAATAGATGGGGTTTTTTTCTTCTCATCATGTGTAAGAAGCAGATCCTTTAAGCCTGAAAAGGATATCATTTTCTCCTGCTGATTCTGTGCTGCCTTTATACTCTATGTCTTACAAACTCTGTGTTTGTACACTGGGTGATTCTCTGATGTGGTAGGTCTGTACTCAAGGTCCAAACCAAACTAGCACTTCCACCAAAGTTCAGTGAGTTCACTGTACATTAAAATTGACATATCCTTGCAGATTTTAGGAATTAGTTTCATCAAAATTTAGCATGACAGTCTAGATTTTATATAGAATAGGGGACTGCCTCAAAATGTCTTCCAGTTTGTTCTTCCTCTTTAGGGGTTTGACTTTTAGGTATTCATTATAGAGGTGATGTAACTGGTGAATAAGTTGGAAGCCGCAAGAGTAAACTGAGCATCAGACGAACACCCCAGGACCTGGGAAGGTCTCCAGTGCCTAGCAGAACTCTGGTATTAACTTCTTGTCTGAGAGTTAAAAGAGGGATAAGAGGCATAACCATTTTTTTTTTTTTTTAGGGGGGGCGGGGAGGAAAACACCCTTGCAGTATTATTCTGGTGCTGCTGTCTGATCTATGCAGATCAGAACATCCTCGTATGTTGAAGTTCATGAGCTACTTTAAATTCCAACATGGTCCTTGGACCATGGCAATGTAAAATCCCTGTACATGGAGGACAGACTGGACAGACTGTTCCTCTGGACAGACTAAAAAGGACAAAAGTAGAACTGCTTTACAGTTTAGTTTTAAAGAAGTCTTAGTTTACATTCAAAATATCTTGTAGCTGTCTGTGCGGTTTGTAGGGTTTTTTTCCCCTTCATTTTTATGAGGTAGCTTCACAATTTTTATCTTTATTTTTCTTCTATTGCAGACAGAAAAACTGTGAGAACAGTTTAAAAATGTGTGGCTCTCAAAGTATTCTTACTTCTCTAAGTCAACTTAACTCTGCATAAACAATGACAAATCACAATAAGTGCTCAGATTTTGATAAGGTTTTGAAGGTTTTTGATAAAGCATTTATTTCCCAGTTAATTTTCTTAACTGGTTGATATTTTAACTTCATATATTTTAATTGGGGGGGGGTGAACATTAGCACAAAATAAAATGTGATTTATTTTTCGAATGGATCCATACATAAGCTCATCATCTCTGATTCCACAATTAGGGGCATGATGGAGGAAGAGAAAATCAAACGGAAAACAGACCACTCAGATTACTACATTAATGCAATAAATACAGTATTTCTGTATTTAATTCCATCCTTAATGATGCCTAGAACCTCTGGAGAAGCTTTACCAAGTTTGGTTCAACAGACAGAGTAAAACACATTAAGTATGAGAGAGGACACCCTTTTAGAAGTAGTAACTCATTGTGAGCTCTTCAGACAACACAATTCAGCCATAAAAAATGTATAGCAGTATGATGAAATGTATTAGTGTGGACAAAACCACTTGAAATTAAATTTTCCAGTGGTAAAAATAAAGTATTACAATCAATTAATGTGTTCAGCATCTACTTCTTGCACTCCATATTGGATGGTTAGCTCATGATAGGATAGGATTTATCTCTGTGACTCAGATTTTCTTCTGTGTGTGACTCCAAACTAAATTGTACATTTTTCTCTTGAATCAGCTGTGGCACACGCAGAGAATAGTCCCACTCTGCACGGTGCAACATGACACTGATCACTGCTGGGTTTACCAGAAACAGCCAGACAAGGTGGTTATGTTGTTCCTGTACCAAAGATAGTTTATTTTTCACTAGCTTAGCTGTGTTTGAATGGCTTGGCTTTGCTCATTGCAGACTGTACAAGTTCTGCAAAAAATCAATGCATATATAGAGATGAATAATAATCAGAGGTGGTAGAAATTGGTTTGCTGAATAGCTGCCTCTTAGGAATTCTTGACTAAACAGGATGAGTTGGCAGGTCACTTAACCTCTTTCTGCTGGAGTTTCCTGTACAAATCAGGGATAATGACAGAGCTATTGTAAGATTTTCTTTCATTAATGATTCCAGAATATTTTAAAAACTCAAAGTGAAAAATTTTCTTAGCAATGTAACATATAATAATTATGACTCATTTCAGAGCCAGTTCAGGCTGTATGAGGATTTTTATGACCCATATGTAATAAATTAATGGTGACTGAAAGGAAAAAAAAAAAACCCTATTAAGGTAAATACCTTTTTGCTTCAGTGTGAGAAACCCAAGTATTCTCTTCTGTAATTATTACTAAAGAAATATCTATTAAGAAACTATTCTGTTATCATATTTCCTCAGGATTTCATCAAGCAAATTTACAATCTACCTTTCAACAATACTCATATTGTTTTATATCCAAACAGTAGTCCAGTTCTATCCATTTTAATAGACATTCAACTCAGCCTATAAAGTTAATTAACTTTTACAATATTTAGAAATTAGTTTAGACATTCTCAGACCTTGAAATCAGAGACATTAGCCAAGTTAAATGATTTTACAGGCAGTTTGGTTAATAGGGCTATAATCTAGCCATAACAGCCTCTTTGGGTATGGGCCAAGGTAAGCACCTTTATTATGCCTCCTTCCTCTGTTTGTAACTGACTTAGAACTTTGGAAGGAAAATGTGTCCCTCAGACTTAGAGGAACAAAGACAGTGAGAATCTGGATTGATTTATTTTGCAAATGTCCTTGTATTTCTCTGTAGCTTTGTATAAAAATTTTACATGTATTTTACATAATATATAATTTATTATGTATCTACATAATACATATGTGGTTTAGCCATCAACTGAGCCCCACACAGCCACTCGCTCACTCTCCCACCAGTGAGATGGGGGAGAGAATCGGAAGGGAAAAGCTGGTAGGTTGAAATAAGAACAGTTTAATAATTAAAATAAAGTGATAACAACAACAGCAACAATAATGCAATGAAGAGGAAAACAATGAGAAAGGCGCAAAACCTGAGAGCGGGTGGGGGGAGTGGGGGGGTAATGAACAACCAAAACCAACAGCACATGACGCAGCTGCTCACCACCCGCCAACCCAACACTGCCAGTCCCTGAGGCACAACAAACTCCTGTGTGCCACGTGGCAAAGCATGGGAAGCAGGAAAGGTCCCTGACTACTACAGGTGCTACAATGAAGAGAATTAACTCTTTCTCAGCCAAAACCAGCACATTCTCCACCCCTTATTCCATACCATTTACGTCATGTTCAGGTCCTATTCCATCCAATACAAACTTACCAACCACCACCCCTCCCCTTCCCATCCTTTGATAAAATACACAGACATCATTCACTTAGTCTATGGACCTTCCCTGTAAAATGTCCATAAAAATGTCTGTTGAGTTCACCCAGTCCATGACTCCTGTCTCCATCTGTTGTATCAGTCTTTCAGAGCAGGAGAGATGGTGTGTGTGGCGTTGGATTGCTGCATACCGAGTCAGTCATCGTTCCATCACTGCTGCACGGCTTGTTTCATCAGAGTTCATCTTTCATGGATTGGGAGGTTTGTACTACGGTATCATTGATATAAGATATAGCAACCACAGAAGAGATGACATATAATATTACATAGCAGTTTGCATTATGCAGTTTTCTTCATTGGCTGTTTTCGCCTAAGATCAAATCCCCTTGAGGCACATATCAGGCTTCTCCATCCTCCTGCATCACCCACCAAGTGCACCCAGGTCCTTGAGTGAAAGCAGTCCCACGAATGGGTTTGCCTTTGCCTGAGGCAGGAATAACCCAGCCTGTTTTGCCCAGCAAATATTTTTTATCTGCACTACAGGAGCTCTATCCTCTTCCGCAGTATGCAATATTTCTGACTGGGCAGGGCCACCTTGGTTGACAGATCCCCTATTGTTGAGTAACCACGTGGCTTTTGCTAAACATGTATCCCAGTGTTTAAGTGTCGCACCAAACATTGCTCTAAGGGTAGATTCTGACAGTCCATTGTACCATTCAATTTTCCCAGAGGCTGGTGCGTGACAGGGGATGTGATACACCCACTCAATGTCGTGCTCTTTGGCCCAGGTGTCTATGAGGATGTCCAGAAATGAGTCCCGTTGTCTGACTCAGTTCTCTCTGGGGTGCCATGTCACCATAGGGTTTGTTTTTCAAGACCCAGGATAGTGTTTCAGGCAGTGGCGTGGGGCACAGGATATGTTTCCAGACATCTGGTAGTTGTTTCCGCCTCTGCAAGCGCGTGGTGTTTGCCTTGGTGGGTTTATGGGAGTGTGATATAGTCAGTCTGCCAGGCCTCACCACATTTATATTACAGCGATCATCCTCATTACTACAGAGGCTTTACCCGCTTCGCTTGCTCGATCGTAGAGCACGTTTCACATTCATGGATAGCCTGTGCGACAGTGTCCATGGTCAAGTCCACCCCTCGATCACAAGCCCACGTGTTAATTGCATCTCTTCCTTGATGGCCTGTGGTGTCATGGGCCCACCAAGCTAGAAATAGTTCACCCTTGTGTTGCCAGTCCAGATCCACCTCAGCCACTTCAATCTTGGCAGCCTGATCCACCTGCTAGTTGTTTTGATGTTCTTCAGCGGCCCGACTCTTGGGGACATGAGCACCTACATGATGTACCTTTACAACCAGGTTCTCTACCCGGGCAGCAATATCTTGCACAGGTTAGTTTGCCTCTATGCTGCCAGTTGCTTTGCTTCAACTGCTGTAACCAGCCCCACAGGGCATTTGCCACCATCCAGGAGTCAGTATAGAGATAGAACACTGGCCACTTTTCCCGTTCAGTGATGTCTAAGGCCAGCTGGATGGCCTTTACCTCTGCAAGCTGTCTCGATTCACTTTCCCCTTCAGCAGTTACTGCAACTTCTCCTATAGGACTCCACACAGCAGCCTTCCGTCTCTGATGCTTTCCCACAAGGCAAAAGGACCCATCAGTAAAAAGGGCATATTGCTTCTCATCTTCTGGAAGCTTATTATGCAGTGGACCTTCTTCAGCACATGTCGCCTCCTCCTCTGGTGATATTCTGAAACCTTTGCCTCCTGGCCAGTCCATGATCAGTTCCAAGACCCATGGGAGACTGAGGTTTCCTATTCGAGCCCATTGGGTGATCAGTGTGATGCATTTGCTCCACATAACATCAGTTGCATGTTGTATAGAAGGGACCTTCCCTTTGAACATCCAGCCCAGCACTGGCAGTCGGGGTGCCAGGAGCAGCTGTGCTTCAGTTCCAACCACTTCTGAAGCAGCTCGAACCCTTTCATATGCTGCCAATACCTCTTTTTCAGTTATATTTCATATATTTCAGTTATATTTCAGTTTTTTCAGTTCAGTATAGTGGGCTTCAGACCTTCTGTGTCCTTGACTCCAAAACCCTTGGGGTCGGCCTTGGGTCTCCCCTGGTGTTTTCTGCCAGAGTCTCCAGATAGGACCATTCTCTCCGGCTGCGTTGTAGAGCACATTCTTTACATCTTGTCCTGCCCAGACTGAGCAAAGGGCTACTGCATGAACTACCTCCTGTTTAATCTGTTCAAAGGCCTGTTGTTGCTCAGGGCCCCATTTGAAATCATTCTTCTTCTGGGTCACTTGAGAGAGAGGGCTTACGATCAGACTGTAATTTGGAATATGCATCCTCCAAAAACCCAAAACGCCCAAGAAAGCTTGTGTTTAATTTTTGCTAGTTGGTGGAGACACGGCTGCTATATTGTTGATCACATCCATTGGGATCTGACATCATCAATGTTGCCATTTGATTCCTAAGAACTGGATCTCCTTTGCAAATACCTTCACCTTACTTTGTTTTATGGCAAAACCAGCTTTCAGAATGGTTTGGACTATTTTCTCTCCTTTCTCAAAAACTTCTTCTGGCGTGTTGCCCCACATGAAGATGTCATCAATGTATTGAAGGTGTTCTGGAGCTTCTGCCTGTTCCACTGCAGTCTGAATCAGTCCATGGCAAATGGTAGGACTGTGTTTCCACCCCTGGGGCAGTTGATTCCAGATGTACTGGGCACCCCTCCATGTGAAAGCAAACTGTGGCCTGCACTCTGCTGCCAGAGGGATTGAGAAAAATGCATTAGTGATATCAACTGTGGCATAACCACTTGGCTGCCTTGGACTCCAGTTCGTATTGAAGTTCTAGCATGTCTGGCACCGCAGCACTCAACGGTGGAGTGACTTTGTTCAGGCCACGATAGTCTACTGTTAGTCTCCACTCTCCATTAGACTTCCGCACTGGCCATATGGGACTGTTAAAGGGTGAGTGGGTCTTACTGATGACTCCTTGGCTCTCCAGTCAGTGAATGAGCTCGTGGATGGGAATCAGGGAGCCTCGGTTGGTGCGATATTGTCACTGGTGCACTGTTCTGGTGGCAATTGGTACCTGTTGTTCTTCGACCTTCAGCAACCCCACAACAGAAGGGTCCTTCGAGAGGCCAGGCAAGGTAGACAGCTATTTGATTTCCTCCGTCTCCAAGGCAGCTACACAAAAAGCCCACCTGTACCCTTTTGGGTCCTGGAAATACCCTCTCCTGAGGTAGTCTATACCAAGGACGCACGGAGCCTCTGGGCCAGTGACAATTGGGGTGCTTTTGCCACTCATTCCCAGTTAGGCTCACTTCGGCCTCCAATACAGTTAGCTCTTGGGATCCCCCTGTCACTCCAGCAGTGCTGATGGGGTTTGCCCCTATATAGTTTGATGGCATTAGGGTGCCCTGTGCACCGGTGTCCACTAAAGCTTTATACTCCTGTGGGTTGGATGTACCAGGCCATCGGATCCACACAGTGCAGTAAACCCAGTTGTCCCTTTCCTCCACCTGGCTGGGGGCAGGTCCTTTCTATTCCTGATTGTAGTATTCAAAACTCACTTCCTGTAAATATAAATCAAGAGTCTCTCTATTAAGCTCAGAAATAAAATCCGTGCTTCTACTCCTTTTTCTGGGGACCTGCTTACTGGAAACTGGAGCAGCAGATTTCCTGGAAGAATCCTCCCTGAGTGATTGTTCTTCCTCGCAGTTCCCATACCCGTGCCTCTAGGGTGGAGGTAGGCTTGCCATCCCACCTCCTCATGTCCTCTCCGTGGTCACGCAGGTAGAACCATAGGGTGCCCTGCGGTGTGTATCCTCTCCTTTGAGCAAAAGGACACTTATTCCTAACAGCTGAGACACTACTCTGTAGAGGTGGGGAGTAGGAGATATCTTCTTCGAGTTGCTGGACCTCTTGGGACAGTTTCTCCACAGCAGGGACTAGTGAGGAAGAGATATTTGCTTCATAATCCCGGAGCCTATC
This sequence comes from Phalacrocorax carbo, assembly GCF_963921805.1. Lineage (NCBI taxonomy): Eukaryota > Metazoa > Chordata > Aves > Suliformes > Phalacrocoracidae > Phalacrocorax > Phalacrocorax carbo. Next base: position 47,740,568 of record NC_087548.1, read on the forward strand.
AATCATGTCTGCCACTGTTGGTGCTTTGTCACCTCTCCAGGACATCACTGCCAATGAGTTTGCATACAAGGATGGTGCTCTCCTTATAAGCTTCCCCACATGGGTTGTGTGCACTGGGCTTCATCAGGATCTTTGGACAATTGTTGATTGTTTAGGTCACTATAAATCACCTCAAGCACAGCTAATTCCCTTAAATACTGGATACCTTTCTCCATGGTTGTCCATTTTCCTGGGTGATATGTAATATCTTCTTTGAAGGGATACCTTTCCTTCACTCTGGACAGGAGTCACCTCCAGAGGCTGAGGGCTTGTGTTCTTTTTCCAATTGCTTAGTCAATGCTCCCTTCCCCAGAAAGGGATCTCAGTTGTTTGGCTTCGTTTCCCTCTAATTCCAGGCTACTGGCCATGTTATTCCAGCACCGGAGCAGCCAGGTGGCAATTTACTCACCTAGAAGACAGCTGAAATCTTTTTGCATATCTCACAACTCACGCAAGGATAGGGATCGGGTGGTGTCTGTTCCACTTATGACTTCTTCCTTCTCTTCTCCTCGTTATGGCCCTGATTCTTCATTATCCCATTCTAAACAAATTGACTTCTGCTTCCAAGATTTCTTCTGGTGTATGGGGGCGACTGATAGTGGCATGGGTTGATTCTCTGATTCAGCTCCAGTGCCTCTCGTAGAGTTTTGAGTAGCCACAGTGGTTGTCCTGGGGGTTTGGGTGGCCACAGTGCCTGTCACTTTGTATTTCAAACCAGAGACCTTCTCTTCCCCTTGGGGGCACTGAACACTTTTGAGCAGGGCCCGGTACGCATGGGCCAGGCCCCAGCACGTTGCAGTGATCTGTGTCTCTCTGGAGTTCCCAGTGTAACAACATACTTTCTCCAAATATTCTACTAGTATTTTAGGATTCCGCACTTGTTCAGGGGTGAAACTCCAAAACACTGGGGGTGCCCACTGCCCTAGGTATTTGCCCATCCTATCCCACGTTCCCTGCCACTCGTAACTATCATGCCTTGGGGCAGATCTCTGGGTCATATTCTTAAATTGCTTTCTAACCTTAGCCACAACCAAAACAACATGCCCAAAAGCTAACAATAAGTATATCTTAACTACCCAAGGATGTTCAAGATACAAAAAGGTTGTTGCAGTAAAGTTGGAGACATCCTGGAAGAAAGTAGCAAAAATACCATTCTGTATTTCCTCCATATCAAATCTCTCAGAGGAGGAGGTATAATTGCTAATTGCCTCAGTGAGATGGTATCCAAAGTACAGTAGTGGTTCCAGCAAAAACCCCAAATACCAGATAAAGCTGAAAACCAGAGTCTGCATAACAAATCTCTTAGGCAAAACATCACTAATCACAGCAGAACACAGCAGACTAAGCAAAGCAACACCAATCTTTAACAAGTACTGCAAAAACAAGAACATGGTGCTGTGACCAGCCACTGTTATTATCTCAAACCCTCTGAGCCCCATCTTGGGCACTAAAAAAGAGACCATTGTGGTTTAGCCGGCAACTCAGCCGCTCACTCATTCCCCAGCCAGCGGGATGGGGGAGAGAATCAGAAGGGAAAAAGCTCGTAGGTTGAGATAAGAACAGTTTAATAATTAAAATAAAGCAAGAACAACAACAACAGCAACAATAATACAATGAAAAGGAAAACAATAAGAAAGGTGCAAAACCTGGTGGGGGGGAAATGAACAAACAAAACAACACATGTCACAGCCATTCACTGCCCACTAACCCAACACTGTCAGCCTCTGACATGCAAACAGCCCCCCATGCATCAACTGCCCCGTTAATGTACTGGCCATGGAGTCACATGGTATGGAATGAACATCCCATTGGCCAGTTGGGGTCAGCTGTCTGGGGTGTGGCCCCGCCCCCTCCCAGCCTCCTGCCCACATGGCAGAGCATGGGAAACTGGAAAAGTCCCTGACTACTACAGGTGCTACAGTGAAGAGAATTAACTCTTTCCCAGCCAAAAAGAGCACAAAATATAATTTGCATTTATATTAATTTACATTAATAATTTTACCAATTTGAGAGAAACAATGGGTAAAAACCACTGTGTGGCAGCTGTGAGAGAGAGGAGTGAGAAAAATGTGAAACAATCAACACTGCAGACACTAAGGCCAATGGAGAAGGAGGGGGAGGAGGTGCTCCAGGCACTAGATCAGAGGTTCCTCCGTATCCTGTGGAAAATACCATGGTGGAGCAGGTTGTCCTCCTGCAGCCCATGAAGGATGCCACACTGGAGCAGGTGGACATGCCCTGAAGGACGCTGCAGTCCATGGAAAGCCCACACTGGAGCAGGCTCCTGGCAGGAACTGCAGCCCGTGCAGGGGAGCCCATGCAGGAGCAGGTTTTCTGGTAGGAGCTGTAGTCTGAGGGGGATCTATGCTGGAGTAGTCCATTCTTAAAGGACTGCAGCCTGTGGAAAAATACTTGATAGAGTAGTTCTTGAAGAACTGCAGCACATGGAAAGGACCCACACTGGAGATGTTTGTGAAGGGCTTTGTCCCATGGGATTAATTTTGTTCATACGCATACAGCCCAGCACAGTCCATCCAGTAACACAGAGGATGGAGTCAAAGAGCACACTGGCTTTCACACTGCCTCTTGTCTGAACTTCTGTGGCAATGTAAAAGCAGTCTTGGTACTCGTCACAGTTGAGTAGGAAGAACCTTTTAGTTGCCCTTAAAAAAGAAAAATCGCCCAAAACAGCATTCTTCATGTATGATTTTGGGGTTTCGTAATATAAATATTTTTTACTTGAAAATGGAACATAACCACTGATAGCATTTCTGCAAGTCAGCAAAACAGCTCCTGCACTGAGGAACCTGCCATCACTGCAGAGCTGATCAACTTGTCACAACTTCATTTTGTTCAGATGGTCCTAGGCAAGCTTGAAAACACTGACATCAAATACTAATTAACAGTGAAGATCATTCTTATTTAGTGGAATGGTTTTCTTAGAGTTAATATAATCATTACCCCTATATGTGTAATCTAAGTTGTTTATAAATTTGACCAAATAAGAAGATATTTTTGTTCTGAAATGTTTTTATAAGTGTCTTTCAAGGTAGTGGTAATGTAATCACCACTAAAACTGCCTCTATTTTCCCTATTCTGAAAAACACATCTTTACAATTTTTTCCATTTATTTAATAACAAAGATTGGTGTCAGCTGCAGTTTTTGAGCATTCCTTTATGATTACATCTTCACTTACAAAATATTGTAAAGAAAGTGAAAAACTTATATTTTTATTTCTTCCATCTCAAATTCAGGGAAAACAAGACTGTTTATGCTATGGCTCCCAAGCTGAGATCATGTATGACAAGCTGCAGGATAGGGTGATTTCTTTTAATGTATTTCACATAAATAAAATATTCAGGGTTTGATTGGGATGTTTTGTTTTGTTTTATTTTGTGTTTTGGGTGGTGTTGTTTATTTGTTTGGGTTTGGTTTTGTTGTTGTTATTTTTTTTCTTTTTCCACCGTAGAAATCTCAGAATTAGAAAGATAAGGTTCAAAGAGTGCAAGCAAAAATATTTAGGTAAGCTGGCAGACAAGTTAGTAATTGTCATTACCAAGAACAAACACAAAATAAGTATTTATTTACTTTTGTAAAAAAAAAAAAAAGCTTTCATTTATTTGAATCTGTTTAAATTTTCTTGAAAACATTATCTGCAATGCAATTGTGATTACAAATATCAGGCAGAATTAGAACTAAAATGGGCTAGGTGCTGTCCAAAAATGGCAGAGGTTCCTGAAATCTCCATTCCAAGCAGAGAATACAGGAGCTGGGTCTGTTTACACATCTCTTATGGTCTGCCCTCTCTTGCATTTGTACACCTGAAATGTCACTCATATGAATGTCCACAGGAAGCAGGTATTAAACAATGCAAGATTAATTTATAAAGAATTTTGTAAAATAACAGATATAGGTATAAGCAGTCCAGCTTCTGAAAGCAGACAAATTCAAAATGAAAACATGGCCTTGTTTTAAATTGGCAATAACCATCTGAGAATTGATCTCAGGTGTAGTGAATTCTCTATTCCATTAGTTCTTTACATCTAGTTGTGTTCTCTTTCTAAAAGCTGTTCTGTATCTCAGGCAGCATAGGGAATCAGTTTCAGCAGTGCCCTGTTAAGCAGAAGGTCTTGTGAGAGTACCACAGCATTCATTCTGGTCTTAAAGTGTAAGAATATACAGATTCTATATATTTTAAATTTGCAAGGGAAGAGATTGCTTAGCTATCCTTTGGAAAATAAAAACCTCTTGATATAAGCAAAGGAATAGGGAACATAAGGGAAGATCAAGGAGTGATATCAAGGTGAAGAATGAAGGAAAACATTAGGAGGAAATAAAAAAGTGAATTGAGTCATGAAGTCTGTGGCAATCCCATCTCCTGGTCAGCTGTGGCACTCTTAGCCCATTGTTATCTTCTCCCTCACTTTTCTGACACTGTTGGATGTGGTCAAAGTATTTGCCACAGAACATTCATCCATTCTGACCCCATTTTAGATATGGTAAAATAATTTGGAATGACAGTTTTAGGCAAAGAGAAAGAAAATAAAAAGGAAGGTGCAGCCTAAGGGTCTAAGACTCTGGGCCCAGCAAGAATGAAAAGGATCATTGCTGGTTGTCTCTGCTGTATTTGACTGAGCATGGCCCTCTTGCTGGTTGGGTCCTATTAAAGAAGAAAGAAACAAAGGGATTAAGCAAGAGGAGTTTTGCGCTCCTCTTAACTCTAGGGTGGCCTAAGATTTCAGCTGTAAGTTTTTTTTTTCAACCTTGTTTGTCCTCTGTGATCAAAGGCTCCCAATCACAAACACAGAGCCCGCAGGCAAGCTGAAGTGAAGAATATGGGCAGGACATACTTTTGCCCTGAAAGAAAATAAACAAAACACCTTTGTTGGATTTCAAAGCTAGACTTTCATTTCTTCACGTGGCAAATGGAAAAAGAAATGAAAAACACTTTTCCCTAAAAGTATAGCATCTCTAAATGTTCAAAAGCACAAACACAGAGATGATGCCACAGTGGTTTTGCAAGGCTACGTGGCTGCACTTTAAAATAAGTATGCTTTGAAAACTTAGATTTGAATTTTCTTTCGATGAATCTTGGATTACAGGTTTTTCTTGTGTTTTTAAGTTTGTATTTCTTCTTTGAAGAGCAGCAGCATTCCAACTTCACATATAATAAATCTGCTGTGCATAATTTCAGTTCTTACATGACACTTGGTCAATACCATCAAGAAATATTCATTATTTTTTCTTCTTTGTGGATCAGCTGGCCCACACTCATACCTAAACAACCCAAATTATTGTACAAAAGACCATAATTTATCATGCAGGTTTTCCTTCTTACATGATCACAGGTATATTTTAGATGACTTATGCATGTTCAGCACTTTGCAGTAATAGTTAATTCAAAATGCTCTTTCAGTTTTACAGTCTACAAATTTATGCCTCTATTTTCCTGCTCCTTGTTGCTTTATATTGCCAAATGCCTTTCAGATTTACTATGCTTTATCAATAAGAGAGGTCTTATAACATGTCTCAGAACTGCTTGCTCAATATTACTACTTGTAAAGATTATGTTCCTCTGAGAGTGATAGCTTTTTCATTCTACTAACAACTCCCTTTAAACAAGACAAGAAAAGGTTTTATTTTTTCTGCTATTACAGTAAGGGCAACAAGATTTAATTTTCTTTCCATTGTTTTCAATCAATCATTATAAAAAATATCTTACATACTTTCTAATTTACTCACGGACTTCCCCACAAAGTATCCATACTGGGAACTGATAATTTATGTTTGCCCAATGGGAAATTTCAGGGGGTTATTTTGTGCATAAGCAATATGTTCATAAGTTTAAAAAATCCTAAACCGTTGGAGAAAAATACAGAACAATTCTGGTAGATCCAAATTTTCTTGATGGCAAAGGCATATACAAAAATGATACTAGTTCAGAACGAATTTTGTTATTGAAAATAATGAGCCCTTTTCCACAACACAGCTCATTATCATCAGTAGAGAAGGGGTGAAATCCTTGAGGTATGCTACTGAAAAGTCTTTTCTCTAAAGACACTTTTCAACATTTTGAAATAGAAAATAAGCTGCCAGTGATAGACTCAGAAGTGGGGAAAAAGAAGAGAAGTCCCTTGACTTAAATTGATAAGAGCCCATGAGAAACTCATTGACATGATGTAATTTGACCACTCTTTATTAAAAATGTAAGTGCTGCTGTAAAATATTTTAACAGAGTGAATTATTTTTTTAATAATAGCTCATTTGTTATTAATTTTCATGGACACTGGGAATTAGAGAAACTTTAGAGAACAGGCTTATGGAGAATTTCATCCAAACCTCTCGATGAAAAATTACGTGCCTAGGTACTACAGTCATCTCCAGAAAATAAATACATGTGTCCTGATTTCAGAATTTAATGTGGTTGTTAGATGTTCTTTTGACATGTCTGATCCTGAACATTGCAATAACTGGAGACCAGGTACAAGAAGGCAATACAAAATTTCTGGGTTTGTATGTCGAGGTACTACAATGATTATGTGGTAGGTCCTAGTTCTATAATAACTTTCCCCAGAGACAATCACCAACCACAGTCAACAATGATGAAAAGTTTCTTTTTACTTGTGCTGTCACACAGTATCCCATCACACTGAAATCTGAAAATCCTAAGCAATGTTGCTTTCATCACCTGAAAAAAAAATAAATTAACCCTCCAAAAAATGAAAATTTTACGTTGAAATGAAAGACAAGACACAGACATAGTCCTTTCCTTCAGCTTTTGTAATGGCTAGATCCCTTAGGCATCTGTTAAGAGAACTATTTAGCTGGTTTTCTCACATACTATTTAGCACTTTATATATCTTCAATGAGTCTTTAACAGGTTAGCAAGTAAGTTAGCAAACATGAAAGAAAAGAATTTAAGCAGAATAATGAATACTCACTTATGTTATAATACCAAGTGTTCTTGATTCAAAAGGAAGCCTTTTAAGAGACCCACATAGTAGAGGGGGGGGCCTCTGAATCACATTTCAGAAGCAGCTAATGCTTTCTTTTCAACAAACACAAAATTTTGGATTATTTATATATATTTTTAGATATTGCAGTGCTCTTAAAATGAATCTTGATCTATGCTTGTTTTGAGGGTACAGATGAGAGGACTTTTATAGAATAAGTTTATTTAAAAATATACTTTCTCTCCACCTATCCTTTAAATCTGGTCCTACTTATTCATTGGAAATTTTAGGGTGTGTATATTTTCACTTAAGTCTCTGATCATTACATGTTTAATTGTAAAATATATTCTCATATCTACAACAGCAGCATGTTCTAGAAATAAAGACTGAAAAAACAAAACAAAACAAAACACAGAACACAGGTTCTGGTCTGAGGACTCTGGACATTCAGCTGACACCGGAGGCCTTGAAACTCTCAATAACACAGGTTTCCTAGCTGAGGGCTTTGCTATCTCATTCTGGCATTTATACTGCATTATGCCAAACTTCATTTAGTGTTCATATGTTATTATAAGCCTTTTTTTTTTCTTAAATTGCATATAATAATCATGAACATACCTAACAAAGCAAAAATTATAGGATTGGTTATGGTAGTTTCTATAATGTGCAGTTTCATTCAGATGAGGGTGGCACTGATAACAAATTAAGTAAACATTGGCCAACAGAAGCCTTTCATTTGAATATAGATTGGCACTTCAGTCATGCCCATTTGTCCAGTCAGGCTGTAGGAACATTGATTATGTCCTGCTACAACCTTTTTTAAGAATGTCAAATGCAATCCTTTATCAGACTCAGAAAACAGTATTTTCAATTTCTGTTTTAAAAAGAGAGAAAAATGTTAGATAGATTTAATGTTGTATAAAATCAACATTTTTACCAATTAAGAACAACTTAATTCTGTCCTTGACTAGTTAATTTTCATTCCAAACCTGCCAGTAAACCTGCATTTCTCTTTGGGTACCAATGTTACAAGTAGACCATCTACTCCCATAATTCCCCTCTTTCTTGCTAACTCAGGGAGCAGTGATCTTTGAAGTGTAATGGTAAACCCTACTTTTTTCTCAAATTCAAAATCAAGCAGGTAGTTGCAACTGAAAAATACTTGTCTCACAAAGGCAATCAAAACAGAGCTGATCACTGGTATTGTTCCTGTACAAAACAGCAGAGGATCTTAGTTTCTGATGAGCTCAAAACTATACAGAAGACGCAGTTCTTGCTGTGACTATACAGTACTCTTGTACTGTGCCTTTAGTTTATAGACCACAGACCTCAGTCTTTACAGAGTTCTTCATTTATTCCCTTCATTAATTTGACCAAAGTTTTTGTCACACAAATAATTTTCTTTTCACTTGATAAGACCACAGTCTTTCCCACACACCTTACTCATTATTTTTGATGTTTCTTCTTTTTGCTGGTTACTCCATTTTCCGTGTTCCCTTGTTTCTGCTTTCCAGTCATGCTTTTGTCAACGCATTTTCCTTCAATTCTGGGACACAAAGCCTAGGAAAAAAAATTTTCTCCTTCAGGTTTAAAAATCCATGGCCTCCAGGAGTGGTGTCTACAGTTTCTGGCAAAGTCACGTATGAAGACAGGCCACAGCTGTATGACTTCAGAGTGCTTAAATTGCAGTAACCAGTGGGAAGAGAGGACTGAACCAAATTCTTTCCCCAATAACCCAAGAGAATGGAAGATGGAATGGAGCAGCAGCACTTTTAACCAGTGTTTTCTCTAGCAATGGAGGGTTAATTGTGTTTTCTCCAAATCTGCCTTTCATTTCTGACTCAGATGCTGTTGTGTAACTGTGGTATCTGGCAATGGGGTGGCATCCAGAAATTTCCATCTCTCAGAAGAAAAGTTGATCCTTGTCATGGAAGTTCATCAAAAGCATTTACACAAAGGAGAAGATAAAACAGGTGTATATGTATAGGAGAAAAGGCTTTCTTAACATTGTCTTTTCTAAAGTGTTAGGACACCATTTAACATTTGGCTTCCTGTTAAAGAGAATTAATGCAATCCACTGCAAGATTTGTATTTAAGGAAATGCTTAATAAAGTTGAAATAATACCTGCAGTGGAAACTATCACGTGAAACACAAGCAATTTATATAGAAAAAGAGTAGCAATTGAAGTCCTTTCTTAAAAATTCTTCAACCTTTTACAGCAGTTTCTGTTCTCTATTTAAGAAACTTTTGTAGAAGCTATAGTTATGGATTTACTGATGATGATAATAATAATGTTACACCGTCCTTGAATCTCATAATTAATTTGCCACACTTCTTTCACTTTTGTTCTGTTCCTTATTATCTACAGAATTTCCCTGCTACCAGCAAATAATCCCATTTCAAAGTTAATATTAAACACATAAATTAATATGTATATGTATAAGCTCATTTATCTTACATTTTAATAACAAAAATTACAATGAAGAGATCAAAGTAGCCATATTAATACAAACTCTAGGCTCATTACGCATCTTAGTGCTAGCAGTCTAGGTGATTTTGAGTGCAGAACATTTCTTCATACCAGTGCCACTTTTAGCCTAGATATATGTCATACTCAAACGCACTGAAGAAAAATAAATTATGACTTATTAACATTTTAACTAAGGCACATTGAGTACAAGATATTGACTTCGCTCTTCATCCGTGGGTGCAACTCATTCAGTAAGGTAAAATCATGTAGCTTTGCAAGACCAAGCCTAGCTATGACTTCTTACTTTTTCAAGGGAGTATGTTAAAACACAGAAACCATGATGAAAAATACATTCCAAACTTCCAGTTAATTATATCATTTACTGTCTTGCACTATGATGTTTGCTCTTTTAATCTTCTAATTTTTTCATTCCCTCTTAGCACAATATCTGCAATCAAGTGAAAATACAAGGGAATCCTTTTACTAGTTCATTAATCAGCAATGAATGGGTGAGACAGGTCAGAAATTCTTGTAGTATTTTCTCCTGTTTAATTTTTTTCTTCCTCATCTTTCTTTCTCTGGGTAGTGAGTTTATTTTTCCTTTTCATCATAGAAAGATAAAAAGTTTTAAAAAATTTGAATACTGTACTCTACTTTTCCAAAAACAGTTTTGAAGACCCAATGCCTTATAACATAAATGAGAAATTATTTTCCTGAATTTTCACTGTCATACTTTCAATCTTTTTGTCTTTCAGTGATACCAGATCTGTCTCCATTTTTCCATTGTCCTCAAAGTACTGACACTTTACTTTCTGTGGTATTTCACATACAAAAAAGAGAGCACCACAGGCAGCTTACAAGAAACTGTGGGTCCTGGGAGGCAGCCAGAAAAAAAATGAGGAAATCTTACAAAAAAAACATAGGTCAACGTCTGTGCAATGGAAGGCCCCACTTTCTAACATGATTTTACTTTTCTGTAAAACAAATTGGTTAATTAGGATTATCCTCTCTCAAAACTATGCTCTATCACAGCAGGACTTGTTATTAAACGATCTCCTGGACAACTTTCAGATTTGTTCACCTGTGGTTTTCCTATTTAATTGAAACTAGAATAAAATGAAGTAAAAATCATGTAGAAGTTGCTACTTCCTTTCTGATGGCTATTTCTGCCTAATAGTTATTTAAAAATGCAGAACATCCTTTTTTCTCCTCGCATTTTATGCTCGGGCAATGTCTCTCTAATTTGTCAACTCTCTGAGCTGTCCACATTGTTCAACCAGCAAATATCACCTCTGATTCTCATGAACTTATGCTTGGGGTAACGCTTCTTTGATGATACAAATCCAGTCCCACAGACTTTTTTTTTTTTTTTTTCCCTAGAGTAGGTGTAGAAGAGGAAACACGGCCAGGCTGTCACAGCTCAAATATCAAACTACTCCTAATCTCACTGATAATGGACCTGATTTTCAACACGGTTATGAAAGTCACATTTGTAGGGACTTCTAAAACAGGGAGAGAACAACATAAGACAGGATTTGTTCCCACTGCGCAGTCCTAGCCATTGAACTGACTCACTGGCATCATAACAATAACCGTGCTTGATTTAGTTTCTAGCACAAGGTAAGCCCTGGAATTTTAAATTCTTATGGAAGATCAGTACAGAGTTGCATGGAACACCAATGGCATTTCATGCAGCGTTAAATTAGGTAGAGGAGAGCTCATCTATTATTTCCAGAATGCCAAAAACATACGGAGAGTTCCATCAACAACCACAAGAAAAATTTACTTAAAGTTCAAAAACATACCCACTGCAGTATTTCATTTAATTAAACCTAGTTAGAGTTCTAAGTAGCTAGAATCCAAGTAATCATCCAACCTAACTTAGGAAAGGAGAAACTATTACAATTCAGAAGGACTGAACCAGATGAGGACTTTTGGATAAAACTTCTGACAGCACCAAACACAAATAACCATTAAACTACACGCCCACATTGAGTCAATTAAAACCCTCTGTCTATTGGTACTGTGACTGGTGTTCTACCAAAGCTTGTGTCCTCATTTCCTCCAGTTCCACTATTTGATTTTCAACAAAAATATCTCCATTTATGACTTCCCAGTCATTGTGTATGCAGTCCAAAGGAAGGTTCCTCTTCTTTTTTTATAATTTTCAGCCAATAATTCAGTCTATTAACTGCAAAAGCCTACAGCTTCTATTTCTGATCTTTCATTCCTTACATGCTTATAAGCTTTCTCCAACTTTATTCTTAGATTCTAGTTTTTGCCAGTCCTACTGGGAAAACGTGGTATGTTTTCACTCTGGAAACACCCTCACAGTTCAAATGTTCCTGCCGGTTTTAGCGACTGCCAGAAGTCTTGAAGCAATTCCTGCTCAGAACTGCACATTCATCCATAGAATGCCACAGGTTCTTCTTGTAGATATGTTTGTGATAATGCTTAGCAAGCTTCTTTTCTGATTCCCTGTTTCATTTAGTTCTTCATTGACATCATTTTACTGTGATTACTCTTCTTCCTCTCTCATACACATTATTGTTGCAGCATGTGCTTGATCTTGCTCTCTCTGCTTGATATTTCTTCTACAACTGTGGGCTTTTAATGTTCACATTCATGCTAGTGTGTTCATTCTTCAAATCCTTCCAATTTTATTGTTTCTTCTATATAATTTTAACTTCTTAGTTTTGTCTTGAGCCATAATCAGCTCAAAACATTTGCAGACATCCGGGCAAGTTTTTGTTTTTTTCAATTACTTACACTATTTTCTTTTGTACATAAAAAAAATTCTGATTCCCTTAAGCCACCATTTCAGATTCTTTCTTCCTGGAGATTGCAGTAGATACCCATTGATGTTCAGTTATCACTGGTTTTCTCTTACCTGAACACTGCCTTTCCCTGACTTCCCATGATAGTCTTCTCACACACATGCACAGAGGATTTCAGTAGCAAAATTAGTTCTGGGAGAAATAGTATCTGTGGTTTTCTTTTTTTAGCCAAATTTGTCCCTATAACAATTCGCTTTCTGCCTTTGTTCTTAGTTTTCGAGTCTAAGAAAGAGGCCTAGCTGTTCCTCCTTAGTGCTTGTAATGGGGCACCGAGGGCTGGCTGCTCCCCACCAACAGGGACATTCAGATCCAGGGTGATGGGGACAGACTGGGCAGCCTGGCCAGGGGTGCTGTCCTGAGATTTATGTAGAAATCTGTGCAGTGCATAGCTCACAAACAAAACATTGTGTTGTTTCTCTGTGGTCCAACAGTGAGTTCTCAGAAAATCAGTGAACAACCTTGAATTAACCGTATCCATTCCTAAAGGTATCTGAATCAAAGACCCACATATATGTAAATAGTGCTGCTTGAACAACCAGCTGCAGCCTCCTGATGCCACACCCCGCAGAAGAAAACTGGGCATAGAAGACCCTAGACTTTCCACACACAGAGTTCACATGCTTGAAGCCAAGCCTGTGGAAGTGTCATGCACATGGTAACCATGCACTGATGTTTTGTACAATTTTACAACCTACTTCATTCAGCTACTTATTTATAGTTTTTTTTTTCTGTAAGGGTAAGATTTCCAAAAGCAACTGCTATTGTAGTCAAGTCTGGGGCATTTACAGCCAATGCCACTTAATAGACTTGGAAATCCAATCCTAAGAACTTCATGGCTTCTCTGAACTTTTACAATTTTAAATTTTGTTTTGTATTTTGAATATGTTGAAAAGTTCAACTAATGCTACACAGGAACAAAACCCACACAGAAAGAATTGCCTGGTGGAAAGATCAAAAGGGAACATAGCAAGAAGACAAATTTACATGTGAGACCAGAAAACAAGCAAACCCATAGAACGAGCCTGTGCATTTCATATATGTATATTACAATAGCTCTACAGCTGACATAAACTTGTGTCACTCCAAGAACATCAGCTTAGATAGGCTGATTTATACCAGTTGAGGAGCTGGCCCATATAACACCTGCTTTTCCTCCTGTCCTTCTACACAAAAAGGGAAAAATACCTCCCCTGCACTACAACACTTTTTATTGGAGTTTCACAATCTTTCTGATTGGGATTTTGAGTCCTTTGCCAACTAAGCAGTCTTTTATCTGTCCCATTTGCTAAATCCAGGGGTAGATGGGATGGTGAGATGTTTTGTTGTGCTGAAACAAATTTGCTCTAATTCATGGAACTATTTGCATTAGGCAACCAAAATGTACCCCCATATGTTCAGAATTTACGCAATACATATTCTTGGTTTTTCCTGATCTTTTAAAATTACATATTTTAATTAGTTGGTGGTTACTTAAACATTCAGTTACTCAAAAGCTTATGCTCTCTTTTAAGGTGTACATAATACAAACAATCATGTTATAATCTAAAACATTCTATAATCTAAATTGCCCCCAATAGAGCTCCTCACCTTACAAATACAAGTGTCTTATTAGAAAAGATACTCTGTCCCAAGCGTCCATTTAACAATACTAAAGGTTTTCAGCTAGCTTCACCAGGCCCTCAAACACAGAATATTAAAAAGCACATTGAGATTATTTTCTACAGAAAGCTACTTTTTCTAGAGAATGTTGCCTCTACAGTGTCATTGATTAATTGTGAAATGTAGTTAGAACAGTTGTAAATTAGTCCCCAATGCAATGGGACACATGTAACAGAGACAATCGTCATGCATCTCACAAAATCTTTCAAGCTAGAGTGTTTGTGATTTTCTTACCAAATAAGAGTAGCGAACAAATAAGAAAGTACATGATAGGATGTATTCATGCAAACATAAGACATGGGTTGGCATATGCAGCCCTGATACATAGCTGTCCTAGAATATCATGCAAATTTTTTTAGCATATTATAGCCCCCTCAGTAATAACAAAGCCTCTCCCCAAAATGCACACTCTCTGCACGTGCCTATTTAATATTACTTTCCCTTATTAATAATTGTGCTGCTTTTACTTGATTTTCTTACATGTCCTGTCTAGGTCTGTACATGCAAGTTGCTTTCTAAAAGTCATAAAGATATCAAGGAGACAAAAGCACTGGAAATGTTTTTCTGCTTGGCAAGGTAAGCATTTAATGCCTTCAGAAAACGTACGCTGCCTTACTCCAGTTACCACTTTATGTAGAGAGACAGCAGTGGGAGGAGAGATGTGTTCTTGAAACATCTGCACAACCTTGATACTAGTGCTTCAGATAGTACTTAACAGACCTTTACTGCATATGTTCTGTGAACTAGATATCTGTCTTACAAGGGAGGACTTCAGACTTGTCAGTCTTGAAACTGCTCCCCTGAAAATTTCAGCTAGAAACAGCATTTTCCTCAAGGCATTGTCTGAAGTGGTTGGGCTAGTTATTTATGCTTTGGCTTTGATTTGTTAGTTAGATGCCCCAAATGACATGTATGCACACAAAATAACATATTTCCAAGCAGCACTTTGATGAAATTATGCTCAAACTTACTTCAATGCTTAATTATTTTACATAACACTACTCATTCGATTGAGGAAGAGGGACGACGGAAGCTGGTGGTTTTATATGTTTGTGCTGATTTTCATATTTATTTACCTCTCTTTTTTCCTGAGAAACTTAAAATAAACTACAGTGTCTGTCCATGTATCTGCCTGTAGATGTTTTTAGTGGCTCAAAAGTAGAAGAGATGATACTATATGACAAGATGAAAAGCTTCCTCTCCCCTGAGGAGCGGGCAAACACTTGCACGCAGCCCTTAGCTTTTAAGGTGTTTTAACCAATCTTCTTGCAACATACTAATATCTTATAATTAATTAATTTTTAAATTCTTACTTGTGTGGCTTTTTATATTAATAATTTAAAAAGCAGATGCAGACATTTTTGTTGCAAGCACTTTTCTCATCTATATCTTCAAATAAGCTGTTCTCTTTTCCACAAGTGTTAATAAACTGGACTTTGTGAAAGGTGGTCCAGATGACAGTAGTGAATTGGCATGGCATTATGAGTATATTATTTTTGTGCCAGTGGCATCATTATTATACCCTACTTTTGGATTAATCTTTTTTATCAGTGTTGCTTTGATAGAACCAAGGGGCACAGCACTACTGATATATTCAAGATGAGGTCTCACTCCAATTCTAAACAATTTCAACTTAAAAAGTGGTTAGTTTCACGGTCATTATTTTGAACCAGTGCTATCAGTCCATAGTGAAACAGCATGCTGCCACTGTTAAATAGGTACAAATGTAGGACTAAAGGAACTTCCCAGAACACCAAGTTGAACCTCTTTAATGAACACCACATTTCTCTTTTAATAAAGTGAAGAAATTCCAACCTAAAAGTGGAACTGTGGTTTGCCTCTAACATTTCTATACAAAGGTTGTCCCAGAATATGAGGATCTAGTGATTACAGTAATTTTTAAATTCCATTATTAAATTTTGTTCATTACACTTTACATCCTTCCTGCATGTCAAGTTCTGTTTCTAGCTGAAATTTCCACATTTCAGCATTTATCTCCATGTGTTCAGGGACAGAAATAATGTTGCCTCTAGGCTTCTGATTTGCTAGCATGATGTCATGAAAAAAACCCACACATTTTCATTTTTTTTCTTAAAAGTTTTTCCATTTTCCTAATTGGCCTAAAATCCTTTCTATTTATTTGTTTGAAGTTTTTCTTATTTTTGGAGCACACATATGAAGTTGCACACAGAATCTATACAATAAATCTTCCCTTGCTTCTTTTGTTGCGTTGGTGCTTCATATTTACAGGTTGCACTGGTAGCTCCTATTTACTGGAAAGTCAACAGCTAGACCTGCCTCCTCTATAATATCTTCACCAAATTATATAAAAGTTTTATGCTGCCTAATCTTGCATTGATATTCCATTTCTAGCTCAAATATTTCCACACTTGCACAGGCACAGTAACTTTATGAATTGTTTTATATTTTGAAACAAATGAATTTTTTAAAAACTATTTCTTAGGTTTACACGTAAAATATAGGAACAAAAATAATGAAAATGGCTAAAAATAAATATAACAAAAGTTTGTGCTAAAATAAAAACAAAATCCCAGGATGATATCACATCATACAGAGAATAATTATCTGTTAGACTAGAATAATTTACTAATTATATAGGCTAACCATCAGGATATCAAAGAAGTCAATGCAACTGTGAAGTCTCACTAAAATTGTTCTTTAATTTCTTTTGGGCCTTATACACTAAACTGTGCAGCAAATACAGATTTCTCACCTACTCTTAAACCTAAGATATACATCAGTGTAGGAAGAATCAGAAGATTTTTTGTGTGTGTGTCAAAGCCACATCTCAAAATTGGAATCTCAAAATTCCAATAAAAGGATACCTTGGAAAAGATTAATAAAAGTATATTTCACAGAGCAGAAAGAATTAAAGCATCTGGATTCGGCTGTACACAGTGTATTTTTAAATTCATGTAACAGGTATATATGGCAGACATTGAAGAACTGTCTTTGATGTTTATTGAGGTGAAAATTGTGACAGTTTTGCTAGATTAAGCAATGTTAGTAACATCCCATGCTTGAGTAATTTAGACAGCCAATTAAAATTAAAAAGTCTATCCTCACCTACATTACTGAATGTGTAGATTTTGTGTTTTGGGATCAAATTTCCTGTTCTCCTGATGACCCAATGGTGTGATATAGAGTGTGATTTTCCTAGTCTTCAGTCCAGCTTGAAAGAGAGAAAAGCTACTTCAAAATCTGGTTCTATATTTTTAAAGTACCATTATTTGTAGTGACTCTGAATTGCTGCTGTTAAGGGCTCTGTTGATCCTGGGAGATGCATTAGATCAGAACAAAAGGATTTATTGAGGAACTCAACATCGTCAGAGCATTAGATAAAGTAGGTCATTAGAGCTGATCTATGGATGAATTAGAAAGAAAAAGGAAGGAAGTAACCACAAAAGAACAAAGGAATCAGCTGCAGAACCAATGTTGAAGAGCATTTTGAACATGCTTATTGTTTTAATTGCATCCCTCTATTGCAGTATTGATGTTTCTGCAAAAGATACAAAATATTTGAGAAATAACACAGAAAATTCAGGTGGCTTCAACCAGATTACAAGGAGCATGGTGTGCCCATACTGTAACTGACAGTTTTATGACATGATAAAGTTTGAGTCAAGATTAACATGTCCAATGCACAAGTAAAATATGTTTAAGAATCCATAAACATGGAATTTTTTCAATGTGGTATAAGAAAAAGGTATGTTTACTGAATACCTTTGCAGAAACCAGTTTTGAAAACTCAGAGGTTGTAGCACTCAAAATTCTTCTTCTTTTTTATAGTTTGTTTTGCAAATGTACACAAGGCTACAACTCATTTTCTGAAGGATAAGAAGTCTTAAAGAATCATGAAAATGTCCACTGCATCCAACTTTTCTTCAGCGTATTTCTAGGTTTCTTTACTTACATTCAGAATAATGAATAGACAAATAATTTTCATTCTGAGGAACACAAAGCAATAGCTGATCTTTCTGAGTGGTCCCTTCAGAAACAGATTGATAGGCCAGGGTTTCACACACCATAAATAATGAAGCATTTTCTTGGTGACCTGTTTACTCCAACACATTCAAATAATTTTCTTTGTGTTTACCTTGTACTTGGAATGTACTTTCTTTTCTAGCTGGCTTCCATGATGCAGTTTGTAACTTACACAGTAAATCTGTTTGGAAAAAGACACTGATTCCTTCAAAGCTCAAGTTGTGAATCCTTGGGTTTTTTCAATTTGGCTTTTGTGCTAGTGCCTTCTGGGATGGTAAAAAGAGAAGAAAAAACAAAACAACCCATGCAAAAAAAAAAACCAAACAAATTCTTTACAACAGACAGTAAAGCTGCTTCCTCCATAGCTCAATAAGCTGCATGATGCTGCTCAAAGCAAATTACATAAACATTAAAAATTGTTTCTTTTTTATTATTATTACATGAGTCCACAGTACTACTAACTAAAGTCCTTTAAAGACATTATGAAGACCTACTCACTCTTGCCTTGAGGATTCAGTTTATTCCTCTCCTTTGCAGAACAATTGAGAATTCATTTAATTGACCTCAGACATGTTTTATTGCCAAAAATCCTCTGCTCACTATTGAAGATTCACAGGGCACTTACTCATATTTTCTTAGGAAAGACTGGGAATTTTAAAGAAAAGAGGCAAGATTTCTGAATGTGTTAAAGTTTAATACCAGGCTAACAAAGTCAAAACCCATCATTCTTCTTCATAATAGCCCTGAGCTGCTCTTTGGCAGTGGTGTGTCTACACCAGTTAGCAGCGTATTATTTTTATTGTTTCTTAGGCACTTTTGATCAATAGAAACAAAGCAATTTACATATGGGTTGCCAGTCATTCAATCCTGCAACAAAGAGATTATATAATACATTCTTTTATTATTTTATTTAGACCTAAGAGGATGTGCTGCACCATACAAATGAAACAAAGGCCGTATTATATAAAAACCCTGCAGCAGTACTATCCCACTTTGTATTTTCTTAGTTGCTTTAGCGAAAAAAAACACCAAAAAACCCTCCCTCCAGCTATTTTGCACGTTAGTAGAGGATTTATTTTTTAAAAGGGGTTTATACATGAGAAATAAAAGTGAAAATTAGAAAGGATGCAGAATTGACATTTAGTTAGGTAACTCCACCTGTTGATAACCACTCAGAGAATCAGAAACTTATGTTTTGTCATCTCTGTGTTATTTTTGCCACACGCACATATTTTTGCCTTTATTCACAGCAACTGTAACTTTTCATAAATGAACCCTACTGTCTCATTTCCACTTGCTTTCATCTCTTCTGCAGATTCACTCCCCCCACACCCCTCAATTTTTGATCTTTCTCTATGTTCATTTTTTTTCTGTTAACTGAAAATAGATTTAATTGCTCTTTTCCCTGTGGACACCTCATTCATTTGAATTGCCTCTAACAGGCTTTTTTCTGTATGTGCCTTTTGTTGCAAAATGCAACATTTGCTGTATAGACTGACACATTGGCGGAGCTGCCGTTAAAATTTAAGACATTAATCACCAAAAATTCACAGCAAATAAAACAAAAAAAGTACTGTCACACATGGAACATGTATCTGCATTTGTTCCACTGAATGTAAATATATGAAAAAAATTATCCAATTTTTCATTAATTCTAATTTTCTTCTCCTGCATGTAGAAATATTGCCTTTAACTGCCCTTTAACAGCAGTATTTGAGAAGGATTGACTCCATCCCAGAACACAGTTATGAAACAACTTCCCACAAAGAAAATTAAACTGTAAAAATTCTGATGCTCCAAAGCTGTCAAATTAGTCTTGCATTTTGCTGATCTCAAAGACAACTGGAGTTGCAGACTCTAGCTGCCTACACCATACAGAGAGAAGCCATGTGGTGTGTAATGGGTTTTCACACCAAGGAATGACATGATGGCTACCACAACCCACCTATGCAATGCCTTCCTTTAAAAATCACCAAAGTACAGTGTATTTATATTGTTGCTCCATAAGAAAACAATTTTTGAATCCTCTTCCAGCTTTCTAAGTATTCACAGGGGAGCTTAAAAATCAAGAGAACTTGGAGAGTACCCAATTAGCCTTACAGAGGAAAAGTAAGTGAACCCATGAAGGGGACAGAGGCTTTCTTTTCACTGATTTTGACAGGAAAAGGAATGCCTCTTTGAGTGCTGTGGGCCCAGTCTTTCTGTTTGAACAACATCTATCACTATAGAAGTCAGCTACAAGACTGACAGGATAAAAGCAAGCTGTAGTATCAGTGAGGCACAAGTCCAGAATTTATAATTAAACACAGCCTAGTAAGAGATAGAAATTGAAGAATGCTTTACATTTAGGTTAAGAACTTAATAGTAATCTGGCTATTCACATTGCTTCAGCAAATGGAAAGGCGGAGCATCCTCAAAAAGGTGATCTTTTTTCCATTTTTTTTTTTTTTAACATAATAAGGTTAATTTAAGTGAACCACTGCACGGAGTAGATGCTTTTCCCTATAAAGAATCAGGAATTTAGGTTCTAACCTGTTTTCTAACCTGTTTTCTTTATTGTAATGTTTCTCCTTAACTATGGTCAGGTTTTCCTTTGTGACAATTGGCTATAAAGGGAATGGAAGTCATCATCTTGTGTAAAAGAAATATTCAAACCTAATTTTTGAATTGTCCTTTGACTCTCATGAAATATGAATTTTCTAATTCTTCAGATATTAATTATTTATTTTAAAATCACTTAGTGTATCTTGATTTAATATGTACGTAATTTACCTTTGAGTGGCAATAAAATCTTTATAGATTATTTTCTACCTATTAGAAACTGATAAAATTCCTGTCCATCTTAAATGAGATAGTTTCTCTACCAAGGTTGCATACAAATCTTCTCTTCATGAGATAATTTTTCTGTTCTAAGAATTTTTATCAGAAATGGGGGGAAAGGATTTTTAAATAGTTTCATGCACAGCTTGGAGAAAATTAAGACAGTAATTAGAAAGAAAAATGGATCATTGCCACATGAAAAAGAATACTCATTTTATATGATGAATTTTGATTTAATTATCCAAGAAAAGTAATGAATTGGCGTCATGGAAATAATCAGTGTTAATAGACTTTCATTTTTCATTATCAACGGGGGAAAATAATTTCTATCAGTATATCAAAAGGAGTTCATTTTAGCATTGCTTATTGTGAGTATCAAAGAACCTCTCAGCTTTGAGAGTTTCTGAGTTTCTGTAAGACATTGAAAATTTTGAAGTATAGTACAAAAGAGGAAGTATTCTGGTAGCTGATAAGAGACAAGAAACCAAATAACAAAACACAAATTGAAAGTGTACCTCCAAGACAACTGTATAATGCATCATCAGAGAATGGTTTCATAGATGACTGGCAAATTTTTCCATAAACAGAACTAACTGCAGTATACAGATAATGATTACACGAAACACGAAAGTTTATAGTTCAAAGTAGGAAGCACAGAAAAATTAACTATGATTGAACCAGAGACTTCCAATGACTCTATTCAGCTATGGTACTATATAGATATACATATAATTATGGAGAAAGAGAGCAAAAAATGCATTTAGCTTTTTTGAAGTTTGCTGAATGTTGGTCTAGCTCTAAATTATTGTAGTGAAAAGTTTTTGTTCAGCTTCCATTTAAACAGCCATTCTGGATAATGTGTTGGGTAACAACCAAGGAAAAGAGAATCTGTAAATTCTGTTAAATAATGATTCTTCATCACATATTTTAAATATGACCAAATATGGTTTTCAAAATGCTATTTCCTGTAGCAGATTCATGCATTCTTCTTTTCTCAGTACTGTAAACTGCTGAGGGACAATGAATATCACTGTAAGTTTTCTAAGAGTATTCTCTGGAATTTGAAAATAAATCGCCTTTGGCTGGGTTTGTATTTTTTCTGTATTCCCCTTCCACACGTATGTAAGTGATTCAGGTTTCTCACTTGATCACAGAGAGTAAACAGATAATCAGATATGAATACTGCTCAGATATACTATATGTCAAACATGCAACTTGACAACAGTTTTTAAAGACAAAGTTCCAAAAGCTCTAAATATGCTACAGTACACATGAGGTTTAGTAAAGCAGACAAGGTTTTCTTTGAAACTTTGCAGTTAAGACCACATGCACCCTTTGTGGGACTGTCGTCTGACACAAGGAGAAAAAACTTTGCTATCACATATTCCAGCCAAGGCTGTCATTCACCAATGAAGCCAGCTGATGGACAAAGAACCTCAGAAAAAAAAAATAACCCAAATACCTCTTTAGCCTCTTTTTTTTCCCCTCTAATATTCTCTTTGAGTTATGGCTTTTCCTGGACAAATTAAAAGATGTAAAGAATTATTAATTTTTGGCAACCCTTTTTTGATTTTTATTCTTTCATTCCTGAAAGCACTATATAGATGACCTCTAATGGTCTTCACAGGAGTTCCAGGAGTTTAAGAATTTGTCCACATAGATGATAATAATTCTGCATCTATAAATTTCAACTTCGTGAAAACAATTCTTACTGATCCACTGAATGTGCCCAGAAAACTATTACATGTGCAACACTAAAATCCTCCAAATAAAGATGATCTTTGGACTGGAAGATGTTCAAGGACTATGAAGACTGTGGCGAAAGTGTCCCAGGCAAACACAGTTGTTATTATTATACGCACTAGTTTGCAGGATTTATATACTAAAAAGTGGAAAAAAATCTCAGCTTATTTGCTCATGGAGTGCTATCATCACACTGCATTATCCAGGTTACTGGGCTTGTTCACACTCACTAGCAAGAGCAAGAAAAATGATAAATGCATGTTCTAGACATAGTAGTAGGTTAAATAAATATACCCTTAAAAATGCTCAATGCATCATGATGATCCCCTTTTCTTACACTATGGTATCAAAGTCTATTTTAAAACGATCAGTACACTTAAAATGGTTTGATTGACCATCTGTCCAAGTTCTTCTCAGGCAAACTGACAAGAACCATTCCTCTCCTTTCATTCTTTTGAATTTTGAAGACATAAAAAAGCTATCTCCTTATAGGACATGACTGTCCAAGGGCATGACACTGGACTGAGCTCGTGCTTACACTGTAGCTGGGAGACATTGCCTCCCAGCTCAGTTACATGCAGTGTCATTTTCATCAAGTGGTGGCTTGAAGCCCCCAATACACTGAGTTTTTTACTCAACCTTGCCTGTGCCTCTGTACAGTGAATGTCTAGGGACACTAGCTTCTAACAGCTAGAGCACTCTTCTTAGTTCTTTCTTGAAGGACGTATCAGTAAGCTGGAGCACATGCTTTGTAAGTGCGATTTCGGAATTTGCCTGCACAAAATATGGATTAGAGTCTGGCTTTGCTGCCCTTTTCATGGATGCTCCATTATTCTGAGTCTTATTAAATTGAGGATAAATGGAAACAAACTACATCCTTCATGCACTGAACCTTGATTGTAAAACATTAATATCAGTATCCACTAAATTGCAGGTCAGAGTCAGCTGTTACTAAAACAGTCATCACACACAAAAAGAGATGAGAATTCACAATTGCCTGTTACAATGTAGTACTTTTTAGTAAAGTCATCTCAAAGAAGCAGGTATAATCATACTTCCTGGGAGGTCTTTTCTTGTGCCGTCATCATGAGTTTTCCTTTTGCCTTGCATTATTGTATATGTACTAGGCATATGCAAAACAGCTTCCTTATTGTTCTTTATACAAGGCCACTATCTGAAGATCTTTCAGATTTTTCAGTCCCTTCAGACACAATAATTTTCTATAATAACTTGCTCTGCTTTAATTTTTAGGTAATTTCTTTAGGGTCTTGTATGATTATACTTATATGACACCTATTTACAGCTTTAGCTCCACTGCTGTAAAATATTCTAGAAAATGTACCTGTATTTTCAGGTTTTACAGATCCCAGAGTAGTAAAAAGGAGAAGAAAGTTAGCTATGTTAGTATTGCCAACATTTGCAGGCAGTTATCATAGCAGGTGTCAGTGTCATTCCATAAGGAAGGACATTAAAATTATTTGCAGTAAATATAAATAACTTCTCTTTAATGACATGTAAATAGCTGCCATTTCACATGGTGTTTTTTATCACATACAGTTCATGAACTATTGTATATATGTCAAAACACTGCTAATTATTCGAAAACATAAGTGTTGAACTGTATTAATTTTTTACTTGGCAAATTCTGACTGCTCTTTTAAGTGTTGATTGAAAGGCCTTAAATTAGACAGCCAGTCATAATTAAGCCTTGTCACTTTTCAGGCTGGGTTTTTTGGGGGGATGGGAGGAGGTTGTTTTGTTACATTTTTTCTCTTCCATGATCTCAAGCAGCCTGTCTTTTCTCAGAGTTCAGGGGCACATTTACATTTTCAAAGCTGGCTTTCAGCACAATCTGCCACGCCCCCTTTGATAGATCCATGTTCTTTCCAAATTTTTTGTTTAAAAATAATTTTCTCACATGTAATTTTTTGCTTGTTGTGCCATGTTTCACTCAGATTTCAACGACAACCTGCACATCATACTTGACAAATTTAAAGTGCTTTCTTCTCCTTTTCCTGCAAACGAGCTTTTTATTCTGTTTCGGTTCAGGTATTAAAATTCTTTTGGATATTATGCCTACATAAAACTCAATATTGTTTCTTTGTGTTCCTGTTAGCATAAGTAGTCATGGTCTGATTCTGGTCTTTTATTTAGAGTGCAAGCTTGTGGGGCTTTTTTTCTACTTTTGCAGAGTTTCTGAGTTTTTATAGATGTAGTCTTATCAGTTCCAAAAGGAAAGGCTGGGGGAGCTGGGACTGTTCACCTAGGGAACAGATAGCACAGGAGGGGATCTTATCAATGTATACAAATACTTGAAGGCAGGATAAAAAGAAGACAGGCCAGGCTCTTTCCAAAGGTTCCCAGTGACAGGAGAAGAGGCAGTGGCACAAGTTAAAACACAGGACCTTCCTCCTGAACATCAGGAAACACGTTTTTACTGTGATGGTGACTGAGCACTGCTGCATGTTGCCCAGAGATGAAGTCTCCATTCTTGGACATCTTCAAAAGCCACCTGTACATTATCCTGGGCAACGGGCCTTAGGTGGCCCTTCTGGAGCCAAGGTGTTGGACCAAATGACTTCCAAAGGTCCCTTCCAACCTCAGCCACTCTGTGATTCTGTGACAGATCCTGTGGCATTTTATTGACACTAGTGACTATATGTTATACCTATGGGGCATTGTCTGTACACATCATTTATAAAACCCTATATAAATAAACGAACATACATTAAAATTTTAAATAGCCTGCCACAGGATCAAAATACTAAAGAAATAAAATCTCTCACTCCAGTTGAAATACTTCATAATAAATTGAAATATTTACATCTAAATGTTTTTAACTCTATTAACCCTAGCTTCATTGTCAGGTATTTCTGCAAGGTCATTTTGTTTTAGTTGTTTCTGAAAATATGAAAATGCTGTGATACTTCTGAATCTTCGGAAAAAATGTAGTCAAAATATTAATCATTTCCCAGAAAAAGGAATTTCAGTTTTAATGAATCAGTATTTTTCTGCAACTTCTGTTTTAACTCTCTGCAGGATCTGTCTGTTAACATTTTAACGTAAGTTCATGTCACCTGCTATTTGAAATAGACACAACACTATCCCAGGCTACAAAATTCAATCAATTCAAAAGTTTGAGCTGATTAAAATGATGGAACAAATAGTCTTAGACTTTCAAATAGTCTTCATATTCAATATACCCAGGCAAATTACCATCATATTACTGATACCTGTAGAGAGGTAATACAGCCTGTGCGACAGAGGTAGAGGTACAAAGGGGCAGTACCCTGCACAGCTCAGAAAAGTTGTACCCACGTACTACTACAGTGGCACTGCTTGCAGCACTGCAGCCTGCTCAGGACTAGGGACCATGTGACATGCTTCTGTGACCCTGCCTCACAGGTTACAGCACCCAATGACCAAGCAACTGTCTGGAAACAGTTTCAACAGGGTTGTGGGTCCAATGAAAACCTAATAAATTGTGTTCCATTCCAGAGCTGCATCCATGTCATACAGAACTCTCACAACTGGCTCGTTGCAAATCTGGCATCTTGTCTGAGCTAATACATCCCAGCCTTTGCCCCGTCCCTTATGTCTGCTCTTCCCTCAAGATGACCAGGAGTCAGAGATGGAGGAACACCAAAGTCAATAGGTAGGAACCATTTGAGCTTAGCAGCTCTTGCTCAGTGCTAACATGACACAGATCCATATGTCTGTTTGCCGTGATAGGGAAAGCTGAAATGTTCAGCCTGATTTCAAAATTATATTGGCATGGAAATTCAAAATGGAAAGTGAAAGGCAGAGACAAAGGAAAAAGCCCAGAGACAAATAAAAGGAACTTATATAAAGACTTTTTAAAAACCTACACTATTAGTTTGACTAAGAGAACTTCCTGCTGAGCATTTGAAAGTAGTATTATGCAAGACAGAGTCAATACATTCAAGAAGACGCAGTAATACATCTGTAATTGTATGAATTGTTGTCACAACCTCAACCTGATATAAATTTGTGTTGGTATTTTAATAAAACCAGTTTTTAACTATAAAGTCTTTGGCATTTTAGTAATCAGTCATGGACCAAGGAGCACAAATCACATCTCTATAAGTTTTACTTCAACTCAAGATACAAAAGAGGCTTGATTTTCTTTATTAACTGATTAAGCATATTTTTGTATTGTACACCCATCTTCTTTTGTATGTGCATCATAATCTGGTGAACATGAGAAATTAAAAAGTAACTTTTTAGGTGTATATAGTGCTTAGGGTATTACCTTACTACGCAATACACTTTAGAAGAAAAGCACTTCCAAGAAGTAATGAAACCAAGGCTAATGTGGCAATTGTGGTGCATTAAATGTGGGCACAGCTAATTGTGCATGTTCTATCTGAATCTGTCTCCTGATAAAATTCATTAACAATGCACATTAAAGAAATAGGCAATTACATTACCTTTTAGTCAAATGTCTCCTTTCTAACAACATTGTTAGTATTGTGAGAATCCTGTTTAGTGAGCTCGTTGCACAGGTGTATCGACAGTATATTCAATGAAGCAATCTGAAAATCTCTAGAAAGCCTTTGAATGATCTAACTTTAAGGCTATGTAATAAGGTGTAGCAGTTCATCAAATTCTTGCTTCTCCTTTCTTTTTAAATACCACAGTCATATCTCTGATAGAAGGAAATGCTAGAGTCTAGGCTTGAATATGTACAAAATCGTATCATGCAATACGATGCATGATCTTTGCAAAAGATGAGGAAAATAGCAATGATGGCAGTAACCACACTTTGAAGTGTTAGCTGTGGATTTTAGGAATACAGCAGAAAATACGGATGGTATGCAGGCCTTGCCACCTTGAGGGAGGTGCAGAAGTAGTATCAAAAAGCAGTAATCCAATTTTATTCCAGAACAAGGAAATGTATTCTTAAAAGCCAGCCTGTAAAAATTTCTCATTTTCTGAAAAATCAGCTATGGCCCACTTTGAAATTCAGTGCTATAAAAGTAGTTCAGAAAACACTGTTTAAAAGATTACTTCATGTTTCTGCCCTATTAATTCTCTATTAGCAAAACTGAAGTACTTGCGTCTAAATCCAAATCACCCCTAAAATGGTCCATGCACTTATATAGCATTGGAGGTGCCAACATTTAATGCATATGCAAGCATTTAATACAACGTTCAATATATATAATACGTCACAATGTTTTACTTAAAAATCCACTGCTTCAATTTTTGTGCTTCTCAGGACACCCATTATAGACTAGATCAGCTCATAGCTCTTGTGCAGTTCCAAGCCAAAACTAAAAACTTCTTGGCCACTGCTCTCCCGCTGCACTGAACAACCATCGCCTGGATCAGGCTTTTGTTATTAATTAACTAATTATTAAATTCAGTGGTAGTTGCTTGTTGTAAAGCAGAGATTAAGAAAAGGGCAGCAGATTTAAAGCAGCTAGAAGACTGAGTCAGAGGTAGAAGTCTTGGATTCAGTATCCTTCCTTGCCTGAGGACTCAAGGCCATATCTTTCACCTGCAAGTGAAATGCCAGGTTGTAAGGCAGGCCAAATGGGAGTTTCCTTCTTTCAGTATTCACCTTCTCTGCTGAAACTGCACCTCTGTATAGGAAATAACAGAAGATTTACAGGGAGGGCACGTGGAGCACAGCTCTGATCTTCCTGGTTAGCACAGTCTTGTAAGAGAGTGATTGTACTGACTAAGGCAAAAGATTGACAAGAATCATCATTCATCTGGCCAGAGCATTTCCACTTGTCTTGAGAAGAAAATATGCTACATGGATACTGAATGATATATTGGACCAGAGCTTCAAGTGATACATGTTTGTACAAGCTCAGGATCCTAACCATAAAGTAAATGCTTGAAGTATTTCCAGTCATGAATAATGTTGTGTTAACTATCTACGTGTCAATAACAACTACAATCAATTTGTGGAACAGAGATTTGATAAACAGTTTGAAATGTAATTTTTTTGTTGTTGCTAAGCTGATTCACAGAACGTGTGTCTGTGAGGCACAGGAAACTGTCCTACCTTGGGATCTTATTTTGTGTTCTGCTATTCTGTCTCTGAGAGACAGATGGAAGCTGGGCTTTTAACTGTAGGATTTTGTCTTTTGGGAAATTTAGTTTTGTAACTGGCCATTTTGTAACAGATGCTGCTTTCACTTAGTAGCTAAATTAAAGATTGTACTTTTGTTAATGGAATGCAGTGTGGGTGAACATTGTGTCAAGGGACTGCAGAGGAGGTAGAGCCTTTTGGTGAAACTGTCCCAATTCTTTGAAGAGAGCTCTCTAAAGAGTACCAAAATGTTTCCAGTCTTTACAAATGTATTTCATTAAAACACAAAACTACATGAATTGGGAGCAAGATAATCCTTTAAAACAATCTTTCTCTGCCCAAGGTATATTCACAAAGTGGCCCCTTTCCTTAAGTTTTGCCTTCTGTTCTAGCACCTTTAAGGTTTCTCTGTCTAAACAAACTCTATGAATGCTTCTCCTGTCTCTCAGGAGCAGTATCCTTCCCTTATATTTGCAAACAGGCATTCATTTTTCTTTCAGGAACCTCCCAGAGTATGGTCTTGTTGCAGGATCCTTCTTGTTTTGCTATCTATCATGTGAGATTATAAAACATTATGTTAGTACCTTAATGAGAACAGTGTTTTCAAGACAGTGAAGATTTTGTTTTGCTTAGGAATTTATACACAAATGTGAGGAGGCTAAGAAACGTTTAGTTTCCAATACTCCTCATCAAATATTTGTTATTGACCATGGCCATAATGAAATCCTGAGTCAGGGAAGACATTAGTCTTTCCCGATGCAGCAGTTCTGTTGTACTTTTGGAAAAACTGAGATATTGTTTATTTACATGAATACTGAGCCTGTACTTTATCACCTCCATGAAACATGAAGCAAAAGTCCCTCCAGGCATCCCAAAGAAGGAGCCACACACTTTTTTCTCCCCCTAGCTCTGTATTCCCTGCCTATCTAGGCTTCTAGAGCCTCTGAACTACTCTGATTCAACAGAACAGTCTCTGGGCTATTAAGTACAATTGATTACCTTATCCTGAAGCACTGTCACTTTCCTGGGGATTTACAATAAACCAAGATAAACAACACATAATGAAATCCACAGCTGTGTGCATAAAGGTGCTTTTCAAAACAAATCCTTCCTTGTTAATACAGGACTTTATGTGTATTTACATCATAACAATCAGAGCTTTGGAAGTAAAAGTTATCATTTTACTTACTGAGATTTATATTTTACCTATTCATTTTCAACTGTGTTAATGCTTTCCTGAAATCCCAATCTGTCAAACTGATTATTCCCAGCAGATACTCAATGCTTTTAATTGTAAACGTCAGCAAGAAGAATATAATTGAAATACTCTTTCCAACCAAGTTCACATCACTAAAGTCTATTTTATGCTATGCTACATTAGGCAGCTTTCTTGTGAAATGTCAAGGGGGGAGTGGGACAGGGAAAAGAGAGAATGAGGATTTATAGTACACAAGAAAATGTTCATTGTTCATGTTCTACCAATAATCTTAAACATCAACCTGGAGCACCAGAATTTTTCTTGGAGCAAGAATAATTGAAGCTCATTGCCTGATGAATCTATAGCCTATCTGCAAGACTGTTAATTATGCATGATAACTACTGAAATGAACAAGAGCAGGCTGTTTTCATAATGGCCACTAAAATTCAGGCCATTATTTTCCTTAACTGAATAACATTTCTTATATTTGGTTTTGGTTGTTTGTGTTTTTTTTCCAATTCCAGCATTGATTTAACAACAACAAGCGCTCAGTAAATTAAAATTGTAGAAACTGGGTATATGGTGTACTAGTCAGCATTTTTTCCTCTTAATTCCCTATTCACCTCAGACATGCGGGTATAAGTAGCATAATCAGACTCACCAAAAGGTTTTTGTATAATGAACATTTTCATGATTTACTTTTGTTTAGAAAATTCTTTTTATTATCACAATACACACTTTCATCCTCTCTTCCGTATTTGCTCAAAGTGTTAGTTTAGTGTGGTACCGAAATAACGTAAGTTTAGAACTTAAGCATGTGCTTAAATGCTTTGCTAAACTAGATTTCAGAGCCAAGTTTATAGAAAAGTCCATTAGAAAATTCAAGGAAAGTAGATCCACCATGTCTTTTTAGTATCAGACTTAAAACAGAATTTCACCACCACTTTTACAGTTCACACCAACTTTCCTGAGGTATCCTCTTTAAAATCCACTCAATTATGAATAAGTGCCTTAGGTTCTACTCTATTCTACAATAACTCTTGTCTTCCTTTCTGTATCCATCTTCCTTCCCTTGGTCATGTCCATGTACCCAGATAGCGCTTTGCTGACACCAGACTACCCTTGCAGATAGACACACTGAAATCCGGTCATAAAGGATCATTTTCACTTGCCAATCAGCAGATCACAGTCTGATACCATGTTCTATCTTGCACTATGTAATTAAAATGTTTTATTTGTTATACATGAGGGACATATCATTATTGCAATATAAACAGATTGTGATGCACAAGAAGGTAGCGTATAATCAACTTAAAATAATACTTGGCAAGTAATGTTGCATGCTGTCAGAATTGTTGTCCACTGCTTGCATGCAAGATGGACCAATGGGATAATCAGGTAGATAACTGCAATGCATTTGGATGACTATATGGTATGTAATTATTATTTTTTCCTTCAAGCTTTGGACATGGAAACCATTAAAATGAATAGAATATTCAGTAGTGCTTCCAGCAAAGAAAGTACCTCGGTTAATTAACTGTACTTTGTGACCTGAATATGTTTGAAGAAAGACAGGGGATGGATAGAAAAACATATAACCTCAGGCCTTATTTTTCCTTTGTAGTTAGCCCAGATCTTTATACACATAAATTATCTTAGGTTAAGTAATTGACTTTTTTAAAATGACAGCATTTCCTTTGCCTAAAAATTTAGAAAGAATGCTTCCTTTGCTTCCTTTTTAATATCTTGCCACATTACACAAGTGCAAATGATGTGGCTACATTTCCTAGTTTGCAGGGGGAGATTATTTATAAATCAAAAATATTAGACATCCAGATTTCATTTGTGTGCTGTCATTAATTCAAGTACACTGGGTTGGAATTTTCAACACTGAAGGGTTATAGAGAAAATGTGCTTGCAATTTCTATGTCCATTAACATTGGCGTTAGGAAAAGGAGAAAGAGAAGAAGTGGATGTTTGCAAGTCCAAATGCTACCACACATTAAAAAAATATATGACTACAGATAAATACAGCTGTATTTTGTTATTTTAAATACAGATGTATTATTATTGATTTATTTATTCTATTGTGTTGGCACATAACTCCACCAATTTGAGTGCAGACATTCCACAACTAACCAATGTCACCTACTTCATCATCACCAAAAATACTCATAGGTTTTACACTGAACCATAACACATCCTAACTCAATAAATACATTTAACAATATATCTTTTCACAGAAAGTTAAGACATATGCACTAATTAATTATACCTAACTTAAAAGCACTGAAATAATCTCATATGCATATCTAAAATACATAGACATACAACTACATTAAGCCAAGCATTTGCTTATAGCAATGGATTTTAGCATCTGTAAAACAAAATATTTCTGTTGATTTGCATCTTTTTAAAAGATACTAATTCTTGATATTCCACTAATAGCATGAAGTAACATACATCCGAACAAGCCACCTATCACTTAATGGGAAAAAGTTGACATTAATAATTCTTTACATTGTAAACATCTATTTTCACATGTGTGTAATATATGTTATGACTTAGTCTGCTGGTAATCATTTTATTCATCCTTAGAAATTGTATGAGAGGCTTCTGGGATAAACTCTTTTAAGATTCCTTTCTATTTATCTTATACGATATTTAAAGTGACTGTTGGACATTTCCAGTTTGATAAAGCACCACAATATCTACATATTCAAAGTGAACTATGAGCTTTTTGTAATGACATTAATTCAGAAACATTTAAATTAATTATTCAGCAAACTTCAGGTCCATATTTGTGTATAGATCTCTCTATAGAGAGAAACAATGTTTTCTTTAGAGTGAGGGAGATGATATACTTAATGCTCTTGGAAAAAAAAAAGTCCCAGAAGTTTTCATTTTGAAAGATAAATTCCTTCTGGAATATACATAAAGGTTGCTGAGAAAACTAATCAGTTGTTTGAACTTCTGTTTGTATCTGAGTATTGTTCCGCAAAGGAATATGGAGAAGGAACAAATTATATGAAAATAAATAATCTGTAAATCCAGGAACCAGATTAATGACAACATTGGACAGGCAATCCTCAAAAACTAATTAATCCCCTTCAAAACATACCTTTTTAAAGTTAACACAGAAGTCTTGTCTTTGAAACAAATGGAGGTGAGGGGGAGAAGAGTAAAATCACCATAAAATTTAAACTTAAATGTCCTGCCACTTAAATTATGGGGAATTTTATCACTTCTAAACTCACTGTAGATTAGAACTCAGAATACAAAAATTCTCAGTGTGGGAGGTGTAAGGATTTTCTTCTCCAGAAATGTTGCAGGGTAAATTGTTGATGTTGAGTTCTAAAATTATGGTACTTCAAATTTGTTTTTAGCCTAGCTTTGGCACTTGAAATGTGGTGTGGCAATACAACATATTTTTTACAAATAGGCTGTAATATTTGTAACTTTTGACTCTTCATACTGGTATTATATTACTTAAAAATTTAAAAATAAGATGTTGAATAATTTGTGGTCTAGCAACTCTTGCCAGACCATCTCTTATGCAGCTGAGTCTATTAATGTCAGTATGATACTGCTGAATAAACGGGAGCAGGTACAGGAAATGCCTAGTAACCTACAAACCCACAGATAAGCTGCTGATTTTGTATTTGTTACAAAAACATGGGTTAATACCATCCATAGGTTATGTAACCAGCACATACATCTGAAGAACAATGTATTGTTGCAAGGACATGTTACAGCTGGTGGTGTTTATGGTTCATATATGGTATCAAGTGCGGTTATAGTGAGCTAAAATTATAGAAATCTCATTAAGAGCAAACTCTGTTAATTCCAAGGTGGCACATGCAATACAAATTATTACTTCCCACAGGCAGAGGAGC
The DNA here is from genome assembly GCF_963921805.1 of Phalacrocorax carbo. Classification (NCBI taxonomy): domain Eukaryota; kingdom Metazoa; phylum Chordata; class Aves; order Suliformes; family Phalacrocoracidae; genus Phalacrocorax; species Phalacrocorax carbo. The sequence goes on from NC_087548.1 coordinate 47,774,257, forward strand.
TAGGGGAAAGTAAGGGCTGGCAGCCCTGAAGGAAGGAATGTTGTAAAGACAGCTGGGAAGCTAGTAGTTTATATAGACTCATTTGATAGCACTTCAAGAGGTACAGAGTGAACTGATTATCCATGGGATATTAAGTCAATTCTGTGAGCATGGATGGACATTTCAGCAGGGACTACCACCACTTTCATAGTAGGTAAATCCCTCTGCTAATTAGTACAGAGGCAGAAAATAAGCAACCCAGGGTCTACATGAAAGGTTACCATGGAAGAAAGATTTCATTTGTCTGAGAGATTATGCTTGATAGTTATACAGTAAGTAACATCTGCTACTGGGCCAGAGAGAATACTTCACTGGGAAATGTAAGGTAGTTCCTTAACTGTAAGATGACAAGAGGTATTATTGCCTCCATGTAAAAGAAAAATTGTTTGGTCTTAGCTTTTCTCTCCATTTAGGTCTCGAGTTGATATATCATTATGCAGATTATACTAGAGGAAAAAAAAGAAAAAAAGAAAAGAATAAAAGAATCACTAAAACAGTTAAATGAACTGTTGGGTTTCTTTACTGCATTTATAGTTCAAAGTATGTTTTGGTAGCTAACATCCACACTAAGTCTCTCTTTAAATGTGCGGAGCTCTTCAGCACACAGGTACTTTTGTCCCTGATAAGAAAATATGGCTATCTAAAGGCCATGTCAAGAGGTTGTCCATTATTAAAATGAGTAAATATTGACTTCATCAAGATTACAGAATGCCAGAGAGCGAGCATCCCAGGAAAAAAAGGGAGGATTATAGGAGACAGGGAGTACGGAGTCTTTTAGCACTAAAATTCTTTTTATCACACACTCCATCATGGAGACCTGAGAGCAATTGGCTCCTTTACAAGGAAAACACATGCTGCCTTTTCTCTGGAGATTTTTTTTTTTGCAGTAGATTTCAGTTAATTAGTAAACAAGAGCAAGAAAAAAAAGAGAGAGGGAGAGCACCAAAAGCCAGCACTTAAGATTTCTTAGGCACAGCGAACGTAACTAGGTGTAGCATCAGCTCAACATGTCAGAACGGTGTGTCCCTTTTCAAAAGTAGACAGCTGCATCATGCAAACATTTCTGAAGTTCAGTAAAAATGGAAAGCCAGTGGGAAGTTAATGTTCTTACAAAATACAGAAAGGGAAAATAGCCAATCTGAGGTAAATATGTCACCTAAATTGACTAAAAAGTCCCCTGTGTCATTTATGGAAGTGGGCCATTAAGTACTGACAGGTTCTATATATGGATTTTGCAGAAAGAAGGAAGCAAAAGTACTCCTACGAAGCTGTATTTATTGCTGGCACTCGTAAACCACATATATGACAAACATTTTTCTGTTACAGCTATTGAGGCATCACAGAATATATGTGTGCGTATGGGTTACCTGAAGTAATCACTTCAGTTAATAGCCCAAATATTCCCTAAGGAAAATCCTGCTGAAGAATACTAGAACTGCTATTTATTGCCCAGCATAAAACTGATTAGCAGAAGGTTTTGTGCCCACAGAGCTTTTAAAATTAACATGTAGGAAAATTTTAAATAGAATGAGGAGAAGAGAAAGGTGATTTCCTGTTTCATTTTGATGCTGCATCAGAAGACTACACTCCCTAGGAACTGCCTAAATTCAGCGGAGGAAGAGACGATCCTCCAAACAGTGCTTTGCAATAGACATCTATGGCACATGCTCTAAAGCCCTTCTGAATTCCATGTCAATTCTTCCAAGGTTCAGCCAGCTGCTCAACGTATGCTCCATTTCCAGCCCCTGATGGCCTTGGGTGCTGCTGCCAACAAAGAGCAGGCTGCTGTACTGCCATGTTCTGGAAGGAGAAGACACAGCATGTCTGCCTGGCCCAAACTGCTGGGCTGTTGGCACAGTTTGGGAAACTGGAAATGGCTGCTGTCAGGCAAGCAACCATTCCTTCACACATGCAAAGAAACTGGCAGCAACTATCTTCCCAGTGGCCACAGGTCTGTCTTGCATTGTGGGCAGATGACAGGGCCACAGAGTTGGTTGAACCCTCTTTCTTTGTTTTGGAGATGCGCCCTCTCTCTCAACCTGAAGACGTGGGACAGAAGCGTCATACAACCCATTTGGTCATGCTGCTTTACAAGCAAATTTGCATTAAAACTGTTGCTTAATTCTGAGAGAAAATGTGAGAAGATCTATTCCAAAACATGCAACTTTTCTCTATTGGTGCAGGCATACTCCTACTTTAACCATTAAGAACGGTATAGCAAATCCAAGGCTTCAGCTCCTTTTTATCTTTTTCTTCTTGAGCACTTCAGAACTACATTCCAGCAGTTTGAAATGATGGAGGTTTAAACTGGTCAATCTGGTTAAGAAATACATGGGAATGGAACAACCCTATCACTTCACATACTGCTATCCAGCAAATAGAGCCTTCACTGCTTCCAGCTCTGTAAGGGCAGAGTATTGGTATTGTTGCTGTACTGATTCTCTGTACATACATCAATGATTCAAAGACTTTCAAAATCTGCGTGGACACGGTCCTGTGCCCCCAACTGTAGGTGTCCCTGCTCAAGCAGGGGGGTTGGACAAGACAATCTCCAGTTGTCCCTTCCAACCCCTGCCATTCTGTGACTCTGTGACAGTAGCACCCTGGCTTGAGAACCCCCATATAGCCTTCCTGCATATGCTTATTATTTATTTATATTTACTACTGTCACCAAACTTTGGTTTAGATTTTTTTTCCCAGTGTAAAGAATATTGACTACAAATAGTTTAAAAACATGAGCAAGACATTAATATATATCCAGCGTTTCCCCAATGCATATTGTTTTATGCATGTATGCACCATGAACGAGTGCACACTGAATTATGATTGCAATTTACACTAACCGTAAAAGAAGGTAGTAGTTTATTTTTTTGCTTTAAAGAAAAAAACATGGTCATAAATAGAAATCTTTGAAAAGCCCTAAATACAATCCCATAAAATTAAATGCAAAAAGAAATATTTCCCCCACCCCACCCCAGTTAAGCTATTTAATAAAGGGGACAGATGAGATAAAAATACAAGCATGTGAGGCATTTTCCAGAACTATATATTTTTAAATACAGAGAATTGCTGACCAAGCAAATGCTTGTTTTATAGTTCTTTTCAGTGAAAACTACCACTGAGAAAATTATACAAGCATATGTATTCTCACATGAGTATACTTATAGGAACAAATGCCAAAGTAATTTATTATCTGCAACACTGTTAAAATTAAAAAACGGGCTTTAGAAATTCCATGATTCTGTGAAGGCTACCAAATGAATATTTTACTCATGCTCAAACTAATAAACAGATCACTTATGCTCACAATAGTATTTTTTCCATTTACAAAAATATAATAAGCAAAAAATAACATAAGTAGTAACAACGTAAATTTCTTTTAATATTTATTAGCCTAGTTTCCCAGTAAGCAAGTCTTATGTGATCATACACTAATGTTTATGCAGCTCTAACAAGCGCTGAGCTTGCTGGCCAGTAGTAGCAAACTTTGCAAAGCAGAGAAAGGGGAGTTGGTCCACAAAATTCATGAAATGCCTGTGAAAGGAGCTAATTGGACAGAGAAGGGAGGCTGCAGTTAAGGGAAAGCCTGTAACCTAAGCAAACACTTTAGGTGTCAGGATCTCTACATTGGACACATAGCATTCTTATAGCTGCCATAGTTTTAAGCAATGTTTCAGTCAGCAACTAAATAATGGCAGGCACCAAAAGAAAGCAAGTGTGAAACACAAGTCTGCAAGCAAAAGAGTTCTTTCACCCTGGTTTCCATAAAATTATTTATTTTTATTTTTATATTTCAGATGAAAGTCCTCTTCACATAAGTCCTTTTTTCTCCCTAAAATTATAACTTCTTGCAAAAGTGTTTTAGACACAAGCAGTGCCCAAAACACTAAGTTTTGTTCAGTGATGACAATGTACATAATCTGAATTTATGCTGCTTTGATGGGAGGAAAATCTGCCTCTTCTTACAGAGACCTATCAGAGGTTTTGCTGACATAACTGTGATCAGTTTGAACCTAAAGATTTGCTGCTGAAGGTGATACGATTGCCTTGATCATCTGACCTGTACGGTGGGAAATTAGGTCATTTCATCATGTTCATTTTGGTTTGCTATAACAACAAAGGAAATGAGACTTGGATTAGACTAACAGTAAAATGAGACTGACTATGGTCTATGTTTTTTCTGATGAAAGATTGTTTAATACGGAGGGGTGAGGGAGACCTGTTCAACCCCTAATGAAAAATAATTTCCTCCTTCAATATAAAGCCAAACAACTTCCCTCTATATCTTAATGCTTAACCCAATGTTTGCATTTCAGATAGGACAAAACAGTCTGCCCCTTACTAGATTTCAGATCAGATTGCTCACTATGTGACAAAATCTAGAGGTAAAAAAGGGTACTAAGAATTACAGCATACGGCAGCACTCTTGGTGTTAAAAAGGCAAGCATTGCACTGCATAGCAGTGTAGTAAACACAGCGAAGATGTGGGATGCCACTGATCAAGATGACAGCTTTTCATCTGTGCTCTATGTTTTGCTGTCAATTTCCCTGTTTTATGGAAGAAGAACAAGCATGAGTCTCTTGATAATGTTTATTGATTATTTGTGCCCTTCCAAAGATCAGTTCCTTGTACCATTTAGCTGAGAAGGAGAAGAGAATGCAAGACGAAATATAGGAAGGCTTAATAACCATGAAATAATCTAATGGAAAGCCAGTAGCTAAACTATTAGTAAAACTTCTGAAGATTGTTACTACTTGAATATAGTATGTGGTGCAGATTTTTTGTTTCATTAACAGATATGCTGTAAAAAAGAAGACAAACTATTTTAAGTTTTATCTCTCAAAGATCTGTTGCATTTGCAGAAGCCTAGAGAATATTTTTTAATGTAAATGCTGCCCTAAATATTTTAAAATCTCTTGAGAGAAATTCAGCCAGTATGCAGTCAACAAAACCTCTATTGTTCTTTTCTTTACCACCATAATTTTATCTCTAATTACTATCTATAAAACTGTTATTATACTTTATTTTTAAATTTTGAAAAGCCAGAATGTTCTAAGTCCCAAAGAAAGAAAAAGTGAGGTCTACCTAGCTAATACATCCATCTTTCATCAAATTAATTCAAAAGGCAGAAACACATTTTACTCCCTTGTTTTGAATTTTCAGGTATCAGCAAATGTTTGTGAAATAGAAAGTCTCTTCTCAGAACGACTGAGGAGAAACTTTCACTAAATTTATCCTATGTGGCCCCTTTTGTAAACTGATGAAATCTAAAGGCCCACATAGTATTTCTTCTCTATTTTATGTAGATGTTGAAAATGCTTCTGCAACTTCTTAATATACCACATTGGAAGCATGAAACATAGATTGGAAAGACAAAGATCTAATAAAAAATATTAACTTCTGTGTGTCAGCCACACCTCTTTCATCCTTGAACACCAAAATGTTCTATTATTGCTGTGTCTGCCTCTTCTTGCAAAAGGATCTGTAATATCACAACACAAGTTCAAACATCCAAACTGAAATAAGCTCTAATGGCAGGGAAGTGAAAGTATAATATGAGTCAAAAGCTCTCCACAAAGAACCTTACTGTGATACATGGAAGATACCAGAAATCTTAGGCCATCATTTGAATGCATAAATAATAATGTGAGCTACTTTATGTCTTAAATGGACGGTGGTGACTCATGTCCTACCTCAGTATGCACCAGCTATGGAGCTACATACGTGTGAAAGTCTAGTGAGGTATGTTAAAGAATAAATGAGTAAAATCAGAAAAGTGATTAGTGGATAAGATTCAGTTCTAACTTCATAAAGCAATGCATACTATTCTGACTGAAGCTACAGAAGAGATGCCCACTCCTACAATAACAACAGCTAAGGCTCTTTCACAGCTGGCTCACCTTCCTTCAAAATCTCTGGGCAGCAGTGCCTACGTGAGGACTATTGCCCCTTCAGAACATTCTATTGGGCACACAAGCATAAACCAAACACAAGTATTCAAAGTACTGCATGCAAGTCCAGCATAAACACTTTTACTCCCATATGGAAGAGAAAAGTGTTGACTCTTTTTTTGTCTACAGTTCGTTTTATCCAGTTTGAATGCATAAATATGCAAATTAATACACGGAATTTTATGTATAATGCTTTTCCTTTATATCACCAAAGAATAGGTCTATGGGTTCACTGTGAACAGTACAAACATAATAATTAACTCTATGGAGGATTTTTTTTCTGACCACATAATCTTTCAGGGTTTTCAGTAGTACATATGGGAAACTATTGACACTTTGTGATCCAGTGCTTTATATAGCATTACATAGAATAAAATATTTAAAATTTAAATGCACTGGGAAAAAAAATTTAAATAGCAGAACTTGTAGACTGTCTGTCTAGGTTTCATCATCTCTCAAATCCTTATCAGACTTACATATATAAACCTTGTCTTTTCTTCAGTTTTTTGAATGGAACACACAGGTGGGGATTTTATTGACAAAGTTTTGTAAAAAATGTCTTACTACGCATGAATATGTATATAAATATCAACATTTTCACACTCTATGGTAATTACCATTGTGGCTAGTGTTACACTTTTCCATGCTGGACCATTTTCTGAAGCTTTATCCCACATTAAGACTTACCTGAGATTTAGTGTTCTTTCTGTACTTATCCAGCTAGGCATATACCCAAAACCTCTCACCACAACAACCAATGATACATCTGTATTTATTATGCATATATTGCCTACTGGCAGAAAGTGTGGTAAAAATGTTTTGTAAAACCAAAAAAAAGAGAAGTCAGCTTACTGCTTATCCATCAGATAGTACAGCCTTCCCAGCAGCATATGCCTTGAACATAAGTACTTAGGGAAATTTGCTAAGAAAACAGATGTTCCACTGCAAGTCGAATCTTCTGTGAATTAGTGTCTTGGTCCTAAAGTTGCTGCAGACAGGAGAGAGAGTTGATAAAATGCTTCAAATCACCTTATTAATTCACTTCTGTGTTACTAATGATCACTATTATTATTTATTTTTATAGCTCCCAAACGTATGTTACTTGTTTCAGAGCTCATATTTCAGAAATATATTGTAGTTAACTGGCTAGCATAGGGATTAGCAAACTTTTTTTATACTGTAGACCACAGTCTGAGACAAGATTACTTCCTAGACCACTTCCTCTGCTATTTGTGACATTAATGTATTGTACTAATGGTCCCTATGCTCATTACAGAAATTGCTTACAAAGGGAAAATAGCAAGGAAAGTATTTAATGGATGTCTTCTGCCTTTTTAAAATGCAGTCTCTCTGGTAAAAGTAAAACAATACAAAAGACATTATCAACTAGCTTGCCACAGACCACCAACAAACTTTTCCCATACCACAAAATAAAAGCCTCCCACCTGTTAACTATGTTGTATCATTTTCTACGCTGTGAGTAAGGTTAGAATCCACATCAGCTTTTTACAAAATACATACTATAAGCTTTTGTTGGTAGCTGGGAAAGATCTGCAGAAAAACTGAAAGTATCATGGGGCCAATGTACTAGTTATATTTTCCAAGCCAGTAAAAATTACTGTTGTATTCTATGGCTGACCTGAGATCAAATGAAGCATGGGAGCTCAAATTATTTGTTTATTTTGTCTTACATTCTTCACTTTTTCACCAATGTCCAAGGCACTTATCTCCTGACATTTCAAAAACATATGTGTTTTATAAGAATATTTGAAACGTTTCAGATTAATAATTTACATAATTAGGTTTTGGCATAAACAGCTGTCATGGATAACATTTAGAAGAAGAAAAATATCACAAGAAGAAATATTAAGACTAATTGTATAACAAAGCTTTTGTCTATGCAAAATCTGAACCTTTCATGGCATCAGACAAATTCATGAAAAAGCTGATCTGCTGACATTGTCAAGGTGTTTCTCATCAATGCCAAATTTTAAGTGATGCATTAAAATTTATCATGTCCTTAAAATGTTTGCAAGGCTATTGATCCTCCTGCATTTAAGTCAAAATCTTAACTTCCTGTATACTTAACTATATAAAGACAAAACTTTTTTCTGATAATCAAAATAGATGTTAGAATGACAGCTGTTATCAAAAAGTTGGTCCATTAGTTTATTATGGCTTCCCTAAATGAAGGTAGACACCTGGATAAATCCCAAGCACATGGTATGAAAATGAAAAAAAGGAATTATATACATTATCTTTCACTATTTTTGCACCTTTGCAAAAATACTGTAAGCATCCATGATGATGCAGTTTTCTCTTCTTTCCTTGGGAAAGCAACATGGTACAGATATTATTCACTCAAAATATTCTTTTATTGAAAATTTGCTTCCCCCCCCCTCCCCCCCATGCATACATAGGTATCTGTCCTGGTTTCAGTGGGATAGAGTTAATTTTATTCATAGTTGCTAGGATAGGGTTAGCATAGATTTGTGCTGGGAACAGCGGTGGTAACGTGGAGGTGTTGTAGTTGTTGTTAAGCAGTCCTTACACTAGTCAAGGGATTTTTCAGCCTCCCATGCTCTGCTGGGTGCACAAGGTGTTGGGAGGGGACACAGCCGGGACAGCTGACCCAAACTGACCAAAGGGATATTCCACACCATATGATGTCATGCTCAGCATATAAAGCTGGGGGAAGAAGGAAGAAAGGGGGGGACATACGGAGTGATGGTGTTCGTCTTCTGGAGTAGCTGCTATGCACGATTGAGCCCTGATTTCCTGGAGATGGCTGAGTACCTGCCTGCCGAGGGGAAGGAGTGAATGAATTCCTTGTTTTGCTTTGCTTGCACATGTGGCTTTTGCTTTACCTATTAAACCGTCTTTATCTTAACCCATGCGTTTTCTCACTTTCACTCTTCCAATTCTCTCCCCCATCCCACTGAAGGAGCAGAGAGGGGTGAGCAAGCAGCTGCATGGTGCTTAGATGCTGACTGGGGCTAAATCATTACAGTATCACATACTACATGAAAACCTTTTCTTCCACAGTCTTCAGCTAAAAATAATTGCTTGAGTGCCTGTGTGAAATTTACCTCAAGAATTTATTCTCAACAGAGGCAGAGGAAGGGGAACTGGAAGGGAAAGACAAAAGGGAAGCAGAAGAGGAAATGGCGGAGTAAGAAAAAGGGCAAATCTAGGCAAGGAAAAATTATGTTACTTACATAGTTATTCCTGACAAAGCAAAACTAACATGACTTGGTATTTACAAATAAAACGAATCTGAAAAACTCAACAGTGCCAACAGGTCATTTGTGCTATAAGTGTGTTACATTTTTGCATGACTTTTGGTACCTTTTTTTACTGCTACTGAGTAGAGAGTAGATTTTTTCGAGTAGACTTGACAATCTGTTTCACAAAACTTTTCAACTATTATGGACACAAGGTCCCAGGTGCTATTACTCCATATATATATATGTATATGATTGCAGATGAAATGTATTTAACATCAATTATATCTTTCATGCCAGTTCCCAAAACATAAAAAAAGTGGTTCTACAGTCCTGTCCTCTTCATAGATATTTACTTGGACTTTGTATAACCTCAAGCAAGTCATCTTTTGGTAAATAACTTTGATAAGGCACAAAGGTCAGAGAGAGGACAGTGCAAGAAAATTATGGATAATACTTTTACTCCTGGCTAGATGTATCCTGAATTATGGGCAATAGAGAGCTAAGAAGGGAAATTTTCACATAAACGCTGAAGACTGTTTGAAACCTGGTGAGCTGCTGCACCTGTTCCTGGTAGTAGTTCAAATTGACCCAAATCTTCAAGGATCTGGCTTGTGGTTGAATATAACATAATGCACACAGATGCAAGTGTATGAGAAAGTAAGAATTGAACACAGGGAAGTAAAGACAATATGAAAATAGATTTTGAAACTTCATAGATTCTCTAGCATCAAAACATCATTATTGTGAGACCCATTACTTCCTTCTCCATCCGCCAACAGCCTGACAATAGGTTAATGGGAAAACATAAGAAAATCATTGAGATATATAAGGATCCATAACTCCAGGATTAGCATTTATGTCTTAACTGAAAATCAAGCAGTTTTAGATTTCGGGATTAAATTAGGCAATTGTTTTGTTTGCAGGTTTTGGGGTATTTTGTGTTTGAACTACATCATATACAATTAAATGAGAAGTGCGTTACTTCAGAAATGTGATTTTAAGTCTTTCCTAAAGTTCAATCCATAAAGGCAGGAGATAGAGTGCAAACCTGAGTGAAGCTTAATGAAATTTCATTATAATTAATTGGTGCTTATTTAGTAATCAAAGTACTACTTACTGCTTTGAAATGAGCATTTTTTTCTCCTGAGAAATCCAGACTGCTTAAACAGTGTCAATCTTATTTCCCAGTTCATGAAAGTTGAACAAGTTTTGTGAGCCTTTTTGCATTACATAATAAAACATGACAATGTGGTATGAGTGACATAACCTAATATGACTCATGATATACCTGCTGGAATATTAACAGTAATAACCATATTCAGGATTATGATATTCTTACTGATGGACATATCTAAGATAATTTTTTTCAAGGTAAAATAAGGATTTCTTTTTGGAAAAATATTATGTTTGCCTTTATCATTATGCATATTTTCTTAGATAATTTTCTTCTAAGCATAGCTAGAACTAGAGAGCAATTAGTAATTGAACATAGCACCATTAAAGTGCTGCAGGACTGCCATAAAGGTGATGACAAGAACACTGAGCTCGGAGCTGAGTAAAGAAGTAGCAGCTAATGAGATCCACTATACTAGAAGCAAGATATAGCTTTCAACAGGCCTGTTCTGGTTTTGCCTCAGACAGAAAAAGGTCAGCATACTAGCTGATAGTTATTGACAGATACTTATTTAGGTTCAGGATAATAGCTTTGAAAGTAAAATCACAAAGCTATTTTGGATGATTGCTTAGAACCTTGGCAGATAAATTGTAAATGCTCTTAGCTTGCATTTCTTGGCATTTTTATGAAGTCATTTTGTCGTTTTCCTTTATGGTGACTTGAATGTTGTTACCCATTATTCACTAAGATCTTATTTTGAAGAGCATAAAATCTAAACCACATTAAAATGCTAACATGCAAAGCTAAAGAATGTTCTGGTTAACTAAAATGTAACTCTTGCAAATTTTACTGCTCACTTATTTGTTCCAATTTTTTTCCAAAATACACCCTTGTCATATCCCTTTAGAAAGAAAGATTATTGAGAAATTATGAAGAGAGACTCTGAAATTATACAGGATGCAGTTTAACAAACCTGTATCAGTTTTCAGGCGGCTAGGTCTTGAAAAATAAGAAAATTAAGTTATACCTTAGTGCAACCTTTGTTGCTGGAGGGTATAGGCACAATTCTTTTGAGGTCAGCCAAGGTAGCAGACAGCTTACCAGTGGAGAATCAGCACTAATCCAGTTCCCCCCAGGTTCCTCTAGTGTCCTGCTGGCTAAAAAGTAATACCCCAATAGAGTTTTTTTGGCTAAGGTGAAGAATGAAAACTGTAATACCAGGGTGATATAAAGCACCGAAATACAGAGAGTGGGTCCTAAAATTTAATTCCAAAAGGAAGGTGTGACTATCAACATTTGCTAGTACTATATATAGGCTAAAAGACATTCTGATGAGTTTGTGAGATCAATATCTTCCTATCTGTATTCACTGTTTGACTGATAATGAGAAGCATATTGTGAAACTAAGTGAAAAAAAAATGGGCTTAAATTGAAAACCCATTAAAGTCCTGTAATTTCATCAAGATTTAGAGACGTGTTACTTCATTTATATATTTAATAATACTAATAGCTCCATGAGATTGCAAGTGTTTAACAAAGCTTTGATTTTGGGAGAGGGTGAACAACTCCCAAACATTCCTAAATAACTGTTTCTAGTTGTTAGTTACCACCACCAAAAGAGTTTCTCATTTACAACATAAATGTTTTCAGCTTTAGCTATTAGTTTTTGTATCTTCTGTCTGGTTAGGTAATCAGAGATCATGATCAAGCCATGCAATCTTCCCTCAGATAACAGAACAGATTAAATTTCTTGAGTTGCTATGAGACTGAGCCTTCCTGCTGCATTAGAGGGGTTTACTTAGTCATCTTCTCTCAATTCTTTCTGCATAATCATCGCTCTTAAAATTAGAAGCATGTTATACTGGATTTATTGTTTCAGTCTTGCTATAGCCACATATAGCCAAGTGTAGATAAATCAATGAAAGGCACGGAAATAGTAAGGAGACTTGGGGTAGGAGGGACTAGACATGATATGCCATTGTACAGGATGCAGTTCAGCATCCAACCTTCAATTTGCAAAACAGGCTGCAATAAACTCTGGTAATTATTCTTCCCTGCACGTCCTATAGTAGCCTCAGCCACCATTTTGCTCTCCCAGGTTATATTGAACTAGATTCCAAACCAAGACACTAGATCTCTTTTGAGTATATGCTTTTCAAAATATTATGTCCTGTATTATTAGTGCAATCTCCACTTTTTACTCCTAGATATATAAAGAAGTTCAACCCAAAAAGCTGTGTATAATTTACTCATTTATCTTTGAAAACTTTTATCAAATTTGGAATAATTTACACATTCAATTAAAAGCATGTTTCTATTTCAATCCATCTAATTGGTAAAAATAATCAATAAAATTAGGTCATTCCTTTTAGAATCTCACTAGAAACATCTCCTTTAAATAATGATTCCCCACATGTTTTTACTTTTGGAAGTCTCCCAGCAAATTTTAATCCTTTAGCATTTTTTAATTTGTTTTGTATTCCTGAGGAAGCTATGAAACAGCCTTTCCTCTTAACTGAAATTATTAATTCTTGACTCAATCATTCAGGTTTAACTAGACTTTGCACATAAAGGTTGCAGATGCAATATATGTAAACTTCAGCGAGGAATTTCAGACTTTACTATACAACACTAACTGAGGAATAACAATGACACAAAGTCACCACAATAAATTTGACTGAAATGTAGATACTTGATAGGCCTGACTATGTCTTGAAAACTGGGAATTGTCATAGAATAAGTCTGTTACAAGGGAGAGCTACAGGGATTAGTGATCAAGAAAAAAAGTCTCAAAGAAAATAGGAGATGGTGGAAAGGTTGGTGGCAAAGAAAAACAATCTACATAATTTAGTAAACAAGCTAATATTATTTTGACATAACTGTGTCTAATAGAATATAAGCTACCTTATATAACCTAAGGTTCCCACCAAACCATGGTGTTGAACATGATCAAGTCAACAATAGAAATCTGTACCCAAAAAGATTTGCATGATCTCTGGTGCATAAGTAAAAGACAACAGAGAATAAGTAATTGTACCACATGATGTGTAAGGCAAATAAATACTACCAACGTACTGATCAGTGCGCTCACTAGAATTAGAAAAATATTCCAGAAGCAGATACAGTTCAAGAAGAGAGTTGAAAAATGGTAAAGAATCCAAAGAAGAGTCACAAGAATGATTCAAAGTCTGGGAAGTAAACCTTGACAACAGAGCCACCTAGCTTACTTCATGTAGTTTAATAAAAAAGTACAAAAGTTATGCAAGCACAAACAAAAAAGTGCCTCTAGGAATAATGTTAATTTGACAGATGATTTCAGAATACAAGAGAAAGTTTTAACAGCCTTCAACAGATGAAAGTTGAAGCTGGACAAATGTGCACCTTTCAGAGGTGCATATTTTTCAACATTAAATCTTGATTAAATCTTAGGAAAGTTAAAGAGATTATTTCTCTGAAAAGAATAATTCCTGAGTGTAATGTTTGACAGAAAGTCCGTGACTAATAGAGGAAGCTCTCCATTAGTTTCAGAAGCCTCTTGTATTCTGCAAAAGTGCAGGTTTAATATGACTAGTAAAAATTAAGATTTTTTAGAGGTGGCATCTTGAACTTCAACCAATCTTCAGACAGAAAAAGTCCTCCCTTAGATATGCTACACAGAACCTATGCTAAAAAGAAAACTAATGTTAGAAAATGTACAACAAAGGTACAACGGATTTATGACACTTTTTAAGAATGCCCTAAAGACGAGCATATAACAAACCCATCAGGCAATTCCTGAGTCCACGTAGCAACCTGTTCTGCGTTGTTGATTATACCTGTTCATCTTTGGCTTATGTCTCTTTAGCATTATTACAGCTGAAAATAAAATACTAAAAAGAAAGAAGCTCTAGGCAGTGGTAACAGTTTGTCTTCTGCCTTTCATATCTAAAAAAATACAGGAAAAATTCTCATTCCCAGTCCTTAGAACAATTTACTAAAGATCATAGTAGTTTCTTTTCCCTTACAGCTCTTAAATCAAGACAGGAGATTTTTATAGTAGAAATACTGCAGTTCAATCAGTGCTACTGGCCATAAACCCAGAAATAATTTGTTCTTTTGAAGGTCAGACTGGATGAATGGAGCATTCACATCAGTTTTTAAATCTATCTCCTATCCTAACACAGCACACACTTCCTTTTACAAATGATACCATCTTCTACAAATAGTCAAAATGCAACTGCTATAGTGAAAATATCTACAATTGAATGATATTTTAAATAACCCTGACTTAAAGAAATGTGTTTATTTCAAGACATGTGACATTCAATAACGCCTCCCTCCTCAGCTATAAATCCTAGAATCAGCTGCTTAATGTGGAACTATCCCCATGCACTCACATGATAAAAATGAGGTCCTAGATGTGTACCCATTATACATCTGCATATGTGATTGATGCACTTAATTGAGTATCAGGACTGTTGACAATAACCGAAAATGAGCCTAGTGCAAGTCTTCATGTGGTCATGGTCAGATTTTGTAGGGCTACGTACTTTTTTATCAATCTCCATGTGAAACTAAATTTTTATGAAAAATATTTTAATACAAAAGCAAGCTGCCTGATGTTCAGTTTCAGAAGAGTGCCAGCACCTCTCTACAGCTATCTTCTAGAGAAATATTTTTTAAATCATCCAGATATTTTATTGAATATTCACTAAATAAAAGCAGAAGACACAATTCATATATCATCAGATGTCTGGTAATTCAATTATCTCTTCATTTTCACAGACTGTGAGGAAGATGTTATACTTTGATCTAAATCACTGAGATAAACTGGAACAATACATGTGTGACATAGCTCTAATTAAAGATATCCCAGTACATTTTAGCAGACACTAGACACATTGACAAGCCCTAAATTTAACCTCCTTAATAATTTTTTTCAAATTTAACTGGTTTACTTAACCTAAAGATTTTGTCATGTAAGTTTTTAAGTAGGGAGAATACACCCTGCCCAGCCAAATGGTTGACAATAACTAATCCAGAATGTTGGGTTATTCTGCAAGGTTGGGATCACTTTTAATTCTGCTGTAATAACCAGGTATAGTTCAATTACAAATATTCGATTATATATTAAACTATACAATTAGATATTAGGATTTTTTATATTAATGTTAATTTTTTTTTATTTCTGTGGGTGAAAGTGAGCATTATACAATGTTCAGGTGCAAGCTGACTGGTTTAAATGAAGTCATGGCTGTGTATCAATTCATAGTAATATGAAGCTGAAACTTTGCCAACAATATGAAAGCACAAGAATTGTTGTGCTGATGACAAGTCACATGATTGCTCTTGTACACCACACAGAGAGGCTCATTGCAGGACTCCAACACTGGAGGTGAACAGGAACAAAAGTGGTACAGGCCATTAGGGGAATAGTGCAAAAGAAAATTTTTAGTTGTCAACATTCTTCAAATGTCAACATGTTTTTCCACTAGCAGTGTGAAGCCCTCCTACTGCTATTTTGTAAACCTAATTGAGTAACATTTGTTGAATATAAAAGTCAGTGAATATTGCTAATTTTTCATTTTAAAAAAATAAATTAATTGGGATGCTCTTTGTATTTAAGGAGCTCTATAGCTGACCATCTCTTATTTGTCACTTAAGTTATTCAGTAGATACCAGCAAAATTTATAAAGTGATTTATTTATGGAATTACTTCTTTAGTATTCAGACAACTCTCCATCTCTTCGTTGTTTGTAATGTCTAAACTGGAAACATTTCAATACCTGGGAAACAAACTGCTGCCTTATTTTACACCACGTTCCATCCAGATTTTCTGATGGCCACAGTTCCCATGGACTCAAAATTCAACACAGGCATAAGCAGTATCTGTGACAGTATGGCAGAAGTCACCTTTTTTTAAAGGATATAATTCTGAAACAATGAAACTCCTTCAGAATGTTGCCTTCACAAATGTTATTAAGCATTGTGCCAAGAAAGTTACATAAAAAATTAATTATCATCTGGAGATTTATTGTGCCAAATATGAAGATTAAATTTAATCATTAAAGAGCAAAAAACCAGAGCAATCTTAGTCCTGTATTCAGTGCTAGTTCCCTGTGTTCCCCAACTGTAGGGTTAGTATTGAAACAGAGAATTTACAAATACATGTTAATTAAGTAGCTCCAATAAGAGCTATGGGAAATAAGCAAATTAATTTGCATATTTCCCTGGTGTACAAGGGGTTAATTAAAGTGCTTTAAAATACTTTTTTTGTGCCATTCAGCTGAGTTCTGATCATTTGCTGATTTTTCAATTAGTTCTGTAACATGGTTTTTGACAGTATGAATGGGAAAGAAAGATATTGGACAGAAGGCAAAAATTACTACAACAGAGATTTTTACCCCAGAGCAGCTTTCGTGCTTAGCTGTATATTCACACATTTAGGCTACCTGAGTTCTTAGAAGCTCTGGATCTTTGTGAAAAATGGAATGTCAAAAAAAAAGCGGGGGAAAAAATTATATTAACTTGTTGGCTGCATTATAAAAAACATTATTGATTAACTAGTTCTGTAATAGTGAAGTCTTTTAAAAATCATTGTAAGCACACTAAAATAGCTGGAGGGAAAGTAGTCCATTTTCCTTTTCATTTTTCTCTATACTTCTTTTGTAAGTTCTGATTTTATAGTAATTATACAAAAGTGCTTCTTTCCAGGATTATTTTTCCCCTAGTTCAAGTTGGACATACCAGTGCATGAATAAGCAAGTAGAAGTGAAAATATATCTTGCAGGAGACAAAAAATTAAACAAATTACAAATCTATATCCAAATATCAATCATACGAGTGTTGCACATGAATGAAAACGAAGTGCATAATTTGGACGACATATTTCTGAAAACTACATACGTATTCTCCAAATTTTGAATTACAAAAGATTATGTCAGATAAAGGTAAGCACTACAGGGAGAAAAAAACAAAACAAAGTAAAACAAAACCACAGAAGAACACCCAATTTACTACCATTTAAAAGAAAATTTAAAAAAAAAAAAAGGAGAACAAAGGAAATAACATACAATGCTTTGACTGACATTTTCCACTGCACTGTCAGACACTACCCAAAAATACATAGGAAACAGGACATTTATTTCGCCACAAAATATAATTCATTCCATCTCCCTATTATTCTACCAGTCATATGGAAGCAAAGGGCCAGGCTCCCAAAAGCATTTGAATGCCCTTGCTATTAGATCTCTGATATTGCAGGAAACATACGCAGCAAAACAGGTAAATGTTACTAATAAACAGAATATGTAAAATAAGAGGTTTACAGGCCCCTCTCACCTACCTCTGATTTGCCAAATTTTGCATAACTGTGCCATGTCATACCAAAGCTAACCTAGACTATACAAAGCCTTTGTTCTAGAGTCTTTCCTTCACCAGGCATATTCCAAACTGAAACTAGAAAATTATGGTAGCTTTTCACATTTAGAAAGTATTGACTCCCATTCTTGCCACCATGTGTGAGACCCAGACCTACAGCCATATAAGATGTGGATCTTCCTTAGTTCCTTCAAAAGAAGGACAATCTTGGGCACATTGTGTTGCTGACAGCATTAATTAAGCCAGAAAACCCCCAGCAAGCCTGCCCTGGAATACAGGAACTGAAAGTAACGAGGAAATCTTGTAAATGGGGGCAGGAAGTAACAGGACAAGGACTACCCACCTCTTAAGTCTCTGCATGACATGAAAGCTGCAGAAGGATTTTGGAAGAGTGCAGAATGTTGAAGTGGGTGTAGAAAACTGAAAGTAAAAATGGGGAAATTTTACTGAGGGA
This sequence comes from Phalacrocorax carbo, assembly GCF_963921805.1. Taxonomy (NCBI): domain Eukaryota; kingdom Metazoa; phylum Chordata; class Aves; order Suliformes; family Phalacrocoracidae; genus Phalacrocorax; species Phalacrocorax carbo. The sequence continues at coordinate 47,792,402 of NC_087548.1, forward strand.
AGTTGCATGAAAACATGATGATAAATTGTCATTTAAAAAAGGGGTAATTAAGAGTGTTGGGTGATAAGGTGACAGCTGTAGGACTGAAATTTAAACACAGGTTTCACCATCTGTATTTACTTCAGGCGCATGCTTTGATATTTTAATACAAAGCCATACTGCAATTATTCTGTAGAAAAGAACAATTTATATCTGCAATCTATATCTGTGGGAAAACAGTCCAGTTCCTCAGCTGAAGTAGGACAGCATAATCTTCATTCAGTCACCAAGAGCTAGGCTAATTACAGTGAGTAAGGCCTGGAATACAAATTTAGTGGTGTTCATAAAAGTTTGAGCTGTATATTTCAGAATAGAGAACAGCAGGAGTTAAATGAAAAATAATGCTATTTCTCAAAAGGCAAACTCTGCGAAGGTGAAAGAATAAGCACTTATTACTGTGTGTTAGGTAGAAACTGAAACTGAAAATCAATGAGAGTGGTCAGGCATTGGAAGAGGCTGCCCAGAGAGGTGGCGGAGTCAACATCCCTGGAGTTGTTCAAAAGATTGTAAACATGGCACTTCAAGGCATGGTTTAGGAGACATGGCAGAGTTGGGCTGACGGTTGGACATGATGATCCTAGACATCTTTTTTCAACCTTAATGACTCTATGAGTCATCCACAAATGAGTTACTAATGTCAATTCAAATAAATTTTTAAAAATTTCTGACCCTGACCTTAAGACAGCAGCTAATACTTACACTTTAGGGGGCCCTGGGAAAGCCATAATAATAAAACTATTTTTAGGAAAAATTTCTAAAAAACAGGAAGGCGGAAGGCAGCCTTAGTCTAGCTTACTGACGAATCAGATTTTTTCCCCAGACATTAGTGGAATTTTTTAATTATCTTCTGAAGCTTTTAATGAGAAAGAAGAGGTAATGGAGAACATGCTGTGTATTTTTCCAAACAATATTTAGAACCCATCTGAAAATAGAAGAGTCATCTTAGCTTATTTTCACAATACATGAACAGTCAGTTCCCAGGAGCATTTCCCAGGAAGCAGTTCTCAGCTTCCCAGACACCTATCATGTATTACTACTACTAAAAATGGTGAGTGTTAGAAAAGTAAAAAATATATATATGATCATGAATAAACAAATAAAAAATCCTTATTTTCCAATATTTTCCAGATGAGAACCATTTCTTAAATTTCACTTTTTCTTTTTTTTTTTTACTAACTATAAGGCCTTAGAGAAAAGTAACTTTATTTTGTGACTATCTCAAGTAGCAGACAAAGATTCCTACACCTTTAACTGTAAAGGTACAAAATCAGAAGGAGCAACGTGGGAGACAGCAGCCTGTGTGGACACAAATCTCAAAGGGTTTAGCTACCAAATTATTCTCATAGTAACTGAAACATCATTTTAAATTTCTTACAAACATTGACCATCCTTCAAGTGGCTCCTTCTGTCTGATGAGACCTTCTGACCTACCACTGAGAGTTGTTTATATTACATATATATGCTTATGCAGCAGTGAGAGTTCCCACTTTGATGGTTATTTATCAGGAAAGTGTTATCTTCTTTCACTTAACCCCCTTTATTTTGATACTTTTACTATTGCACATCCTATTCTACATTAAGGTTCTATTACGCGCTAATATTCAAAGGTACTCTGAGTGTCCTTAATTCTTGTAAGGATTTCCTATTTATACAATACCACCAAATTGTAAAAAAAAAAAAAACCACTAGTGTAATTAGAAATAAACAGGTTTTTATGTGTTATGCTGTGTTCCATGTGGGTCAAACCTTACCATAGTTTTAGGCCCATAAATCAGTAAAAGCTTTTCACCTTCTCATCTTCCAAACTAACTTGTTTTGTTTACAGAATATTGCTGCTTTCCAAAGTATTTAAAGCATTAACAGCAAGACTCATGTTGAGCTGCTTGCATGACATTGTTCAATATTGGGTCAAAACGCTTAGGGGTGGACCTATTTTGAGAGCAGAATTGCCCTTAGGAACATGGAAAGAGGACATGCACACCAGTAACAATGATGTTACTGCAAGGAAAATCACAACAGAAGTGAATAAATATTTCAGTCTCAAGACAATATAGTTCATACAGAAAAATATTATCTTGAATATTTTACCAGTTTTCACAGCTATCAACTCCCCAGGAGAGCAAGTTGGCTGGCTCATTGTATGAAACCCTTATCTAGATAGCAAACTTACAAAACCTAATGATACTTATCTTTCATCTATTTACCTTTTTTACTGTAGTATCACTTACTGTGACTATACAAGTGATTTTACTGGTGCTGCATGATTAAAAAAAAGGATAGAAAAAAAGAGAAAATCTTTTGAAAACATTTTGCTTTCCTTTGCCCCAATTCTGAAAAAATTTAAATAGGACACTGACTGACTTTCGACTAGTGTGGAGTAAGATTCTAATGCCAAACACTGAAGAGCAATTAAGTTTTCATAGTTCCACACATAAATTAAAGTTCTTCATTTAGAATCTGTTAATATTCATATAAATAAATACAAGGCTAAGCATCAAGAAAACTTGGGAGGAATATTTTTAATATTAAAATAATTTTATCCAAAGGAAGATGGGAAAAGCAATAGGAATATTAAATAAGTTGTTTCAATAGTTCGAAAACATTTCATTTCAGATGTTATGTTTCATATCAGAGCTGACCAGCTCTGAAGTTTAGTTCTTGGTAAGAAACTATATGATGATGAGACATATCTGTGCGGGAGAAACTCCTTGGGATTTCAATGTATGCATAAGACATCATTTCTTAGAGGTAAAGGTTATTAGACATTGATATCTCAGTATCAACCTTGATAAACACATCCACTGTCTTTTTTTCATTTTACAAGACCAGGAAAATCTTCCTTAATTTGTGACCTTGAAGAAGAAGTTGCTTCTAAGTACTAATGGAATACGCCCACTTTGGATATATAAATGAAATATTTGATTTTTCCTCTGAGACTTAAACCAGTTGTTGTTTTTCAGTGTATGAGCTTTTCATGATTACTTCATTCACTATTCTCTGTAAAAAAAAGAAAAACTCACAAATATGACACTGAGCAGTTTTTTATTAAAATGAAGTCAGAGTGCTTGGCTGGCATTCATTTAGGTCTGCTTTCTATACCTAACAGGGCCCCCCTCACAGATGAGTGGATTTGCTCATCATTAGGCAATAGTGAGAAAGATAATTGGTACAAAAGTTTAATCTGTTTTCTTTTTGGTGCAATACTGGATCATCTGCTTTTGATTTGGTTGTCTTGTAACAGTAATAACATGACTGCAAGAAAGCATTTAAATATAAATTGCAAGCAGTGAGAAATAAATTTTCTAAATGTTGGTGAACAAAGCACAAGCCCAGCTAATTCTTAGAAGTGTAAACATTTTCATGTATTTCTGGTAAGACAGAGTGGAGCTCATCTGCAACTATTATCACTGTCACTGAAGCTAGTGAGTAAAATACTTGCAAAATTAAGGAAAAAAACCTAAGACAGATAGAGTTTCTTAGCAGTTGAAGGTATTGTCCAAATAGTTACACTGTTTAAAATAGTTTTAATAATTTATTTACTGACACATCAGCACTTTCAGATCATAGCTATTTTTCAGTTCCTGAGTAAGGGATTGAAGAGCTTGCGCCAAACCCTTCTGAAGGGAAGGAAGAGTCTGCTACCAAATAATTTTTCTTCAAATCAGGCCTTACCTGCCCAGACATGGAGAGGTAAGATGGCTCAGACACCTCCATTTCTCTCAGTGCAAGTTACAGCATGCTATCTTTTTTCTTGGTGTATATTTCTGTTCTATTTATATAGTGTGTAACTAATGTAGCCTGCCCACTAAGTCTCTTTTCTCTCCAGTCAATCCTTAAGAAGGCTTCTCCAACTGGGAAAGCTGCCATTCTGCCCGTCTTCTTCAGTAATTTTACCATGAAAAGCAATTTGTGAAACCCCAGAATTCATTCATTAATTGCCTGAAAAGCCACAGAAACCTATTGCTGTCATCCTCATTCCCACTTCTACCTGAGCACCCTTCATCTTTCCATTCCTCCCTTCTCATTGCTTTCTAATCTGAAGCTGGTGCCACTTTCATACAGGAATGATGACACAGAGAAACATGATTGCGCTATCCTAAGCCAGATCTGTACCCAATTATATCAGAAAAAATACTGATCTGGTTACAAGCAATTACTTACAAGAAAGCAATTACCTTATTTATTATGTACAAACCCAGGCACAGGTTCTTCCTGCTGTTTAGGCAGTTGCAAATTTAAGGCATTAAAACAAGCAGTTCTTTCACAGGATGATGGTAATAAAATGTGTCCTGGCATACTCTAAACCAAATGGAGCTGTCAAAGACACTTGATGTGTGAGTGTCAGCTGGTTAGTTTTCCTACACTTTTCCACTGCCATTAGTATAGTGAAATACTTTGTAGACAAGGCCTCAAAATAAAAAATTTCCCAGATATACAAATGAAGAATGCTTTGGTTGGTATCACTTGACTTTTTCAAGGTATTTGCTCATCACACCTTAAAAATAGATAGCACAGGCTTAGAGCCGTCTGCAGGACCTCTCAATCCTGTCTTGCTGCGTGGTGCATCTAAGAACACAACACCCCAGATTCGTTATTGCTCCCAGCTTTAGGGAGAGATATTAGACCCAAACAAAACAAAGCAGTCCTGTGGCAACAAAAGGCACTCTCATCCATAAAGATTCTCTTGTAACAAGTTAAACTTGTCTTACTATTACAGTCATTAAATGATGGAGGGAAGAGTATAGCTATGTGTAAGGGGAAAAAAATCTTCCGTAATGAGTATAATAACCCCATAAAGACAATGGAATTTCTGTCTTTGGAGGTTTTCAAGACCAAAGGACAAAGGACAAAGGAGGTTTTCAAGGACAAAGCCTGAGCAGCCTTGTCTAGTGCTGGCCCTGCTTGAAGCATTTTGGACTAGGTAGCTTCCAGAGGTGTCTCCCAACCTGAATGATTCTGAGACTCTGTAAGTTGCATGCTGGCAAAAAAATAGAGATATCCTAATGCTGTACAGAGCTTAAAGCTACAGTTCTGTTCTCTTGAACAAGTGAAAAAGGACTTTTTCCTTTAAAATAATAAATGGTAATAAATTAACAGGAACAAAATTAAATCAGATATGTCACATTAATACCTCCAAATCTGTTTGAATTCCAGTTCTTTTATACCAAAAGAGGTACATATCTGTTCATCAAAGACCTACATTACACTTTTTCTTTACATCTTTCCTAGTGAATTCATACTATTATAGAAAGTATCCATTTTCTGTTGAAGATTCAAGTGCAACACTAGTTATTAGTGTTGAAAAGGCAGAAGCTCTGACATTGGTTGGAGAGCTGCAAAAGGAGGAAAGTTCCAGCACTTGGTTTTGTCCTGGGGGTACCCCACTGAAGTGGTCTTCCAAATATTCTCTGTCATGAGTCTATGCATTCAGACCAGTGAACCTGAAATAAAAAGCTTTGTCAATATAAGTCAGTAACAGGCTGAAAATAACTTTCAGCTGATCCAGCATCACATGTGAACAAAAGCAAATTTATTTAATAGCTTATAAAACCACCACACAAAGAATAAGAAAAGAAAACCTATACAAAAATCCAGAACACATCAGAAACCCCTGAAACCCAATGTTTTTATGTTGGTCATCTACCTTTGATATTGCTGTTGATAGAGTAAAAGCAACAACTCTGCTAAAAGCTTCAGCATGATCTTGACTCTCATTCATGTTTTCGGTGTATGGACTGCTGTTTAAAGGTTATTTAACTACCCATCTCTACTATATACTCTACAGTACATAAATTAGAGTAGTGATTAAATATATATCTCAAAAATAAATGTGCTTCTTTATGATATCTGAAACACTTTGTAAATCACTTTTGATAAGTGGACTGCTGAATGGAAGAAAACAAAACAAAACAAAAAAATACTCCCACATAAAGAAGTTAGAAAATAATGATTTCAAGGATAGTTTATGAAAAGGTTCTCAAAGAAAACCTGCATACATACCTGTCCCAGTAGGCAGCCTTGCTACATAAAGGATCTAAAGTTGATTCTACCATTCCTTCTATTGAAGCAGAAAGATGCATCAGAGATGGTAGAAGAATGGAAAAAATAATGTAATTTGAAGAACTCCAATTCAACTATGGCAAAATACATTTTTTAACAAATTAGGGCCTCAAACGCCCTAAGTAATGACAAATACATGGCTTTCTTTGATAAATTAATTCAGTATTGAATTTCTGAAGTAGTCAGTGATGAGTGTTATAAAGTTGGATTTTTCTACCTTGTGTCTGGGACAATGGATCCAGGTTCACATGCTACAACACTATTAGCGAAGTTGACCCTAGGTTGTCACATCTTCCCTCACTGGCTCAGAAAGCACAACCACTGCACTGGTCACATTGCAGCTTCTGACAAAAGATGCTAGATTTGCGGAGCTCATTAAGATTTGTACCTTAAGGCTTATTTCATGTATGAAGACACTTTTGAATTCTCTTCACTTTGAGACACAAAGAGCAAGGACTGGACACAATGTTCACCTGTATAGTTTACCATTCTCCTGGGCACCCTTCTTTCACTGTTCCTAGATGAGTCTTGTATTTAACAACATTAAGTGATGCACCATTACACTGTGACATCTTACTGAAGGATAGCAGCCTTCCTCATTATTTGTTACTATAGAACCATTGTGTCGTCTGCAAGTTTAAAAGCCAGAACTGTGTCTGCATTTAATAGATATCATTGCATCAAAAATGAATATTTAAGGAACATCAGTAGAAACAGAACTTATCATTAGCCTTACTAGGAACACCTCCTTTTTGAGATCAGTCACTGAACTAGTTTTTACGTGACATACATCCTCTTTGTTCCATACAATTCTGATGAAAATAATAATCAATTTCAATACAGATGTAAATAGTAATCTCATTACAGGGGTTTCACAACTGAAAATTTAATTTAACTTCAGTACCACTTTCTTCCCAACACATGCATTTCTTAAATCAAATTAGGATTTCTTCCATAACTAAACATTTTAAGATTCTTGTGTTTTCCTATTATCCTCTTACACTTCTTCATCCTATTTGCTTTTTTTCTTTATTAACTTTCACCATCTGTTCATTTAGTCTTGATGTTCTTTGAAGCAGTTTTTTTCCTTCAGAAACCCTCCCTGAAATACTTTTAGTTCACTCACACTCTAACTTCAAAGGAAAGTCTGAGTAGTTTGCAAAATTGACAGCAATTATCATTCTGTTGAGGAAGAATAATCAATCTGTTGAAGCAGAGGAAAGCCCTTTTCAATAATAAAAAAAAACCAAAAAAAAAACAAAGAGATTTGAAACTTCCCTTAAAAAAAAAAAGTTACTTCTACTAAGTTTTTTCCTAAAAATTTTTTTCAAGGATTCAGCTAAAAAGGTTATTATATTTTAAAATATTGAAAAGCTGACCTTTATAAACAGAAGAACTGCCTTGGTTAACACTGTATTTTTATTACACTGTTAAGATTGCCTGAGTCACACCAGATAAGTCAATATACAATACTTCCTGCTTTCTTTTTATAAAGATAAAGTTTCTGACTTCTGTAATGTCACTGAGGTTCAACAAGTTATCAAACCTTCTTTGCATAAGGCATTGAGCAGACATGCACTTCACGTATTTCAGAATAACGTATTTCAGTGGAACATACAACATACAGGAGATCTCTCACCTCATATTGCTTTCTAGTTGTACATGCTTTATTTGTTCCATTATGCAAGAAACTCCCATTGGCAACAATAGGAGTTCAAAGCAAAATAAGAAGAGAATATGCAGTGAAAATCTCCAGTACAGATAGGAAAGAAGAATTTTTTCTTAGGCTGATAAGGCTAAATCAACAGCTGCACATGTCACGTAGAAATATAGAGAAAATTTCATTCCAGGAACAAAACCTTCTGGGGGGCAGACAATCTATATAACTTCTGTGACATCAGGAGGAGCTTTATAGGGTGTGACTGTTCCTCTTACTTCCATAGGCCTAATACTGGAAGGCTGGCGGGGGGTTCTGTCTGTAGAAATGCCATTACATTTGAAATACCGAATTCAGTGTAACATAGCCTTTTGTCATATCAGAAGTTTCTATTTAACACACCGCTGAACTTGTTCTTTCGTTGTATAAAGGCCTTGCAACTCAGTAAATAAATTTAACAAATCCTTCTATTTAAAAAGTATAAGCACTTTTGTATCTTTTTGTCTGCTTAAGTTGCAAGCTATTTCTTATCAAGCAGCACTGCAAAGAATCGTTAAAAAACATAGAAAATATTCAAGCAAACATGAATATATGTAAGTTTTGTCTTACAGATGCACTGAAAAATATCCAAGTAAAATGTGATTTTGATTATTTCAGAGACTACAGAGCAGAAGTAATGATTTAAACATTTGACTAATGTTTGTGTTTATGAATATATGGCAAGACTATGAAGAATTCATCTTCAGGTGCTCATGGAGCCTGAGGTCTAGAATAGTCAGTCTCTGGGGAGATTAAAGTAGATGTCTTTGTAGTTGTTAGTTGCCACCATGAAAGGATAAACTAAGATTTATTGAATATTGTATGAAGCATAGAGGATAAAAAGAATTTTAAAGCTTTTTTAATATTTATAATTATTGGTTTTATTTATTTATTTTGGTGGACAAAGTGTTCTTAGTAATATGGGGTACTTAAACTGTCAGTGTGTTTTCACACTGACAGGCTACAGGTGCAACAGAATCTATCTGCAAATAAATGACATATTAAACATGCAACAAACTCTTCGATTGTTTCTGATTACTGACAGATGTACTAGCTAAGTGTTGGATAGCTTCCCATGCAAGGCATTCATTTAGAAAAGAGTTTACTAAGAATGTACTTTGAAATAATATCTATAGTGCCATACCTTTAGCTTGCTTACATTAAGGAATCCCATTGTATATCTAGCAGAAAATACTTAAAATTTAAAAAGTCACTTTGCATAAAAAGCAAAGGCAGGAATGAATAGTTTCAGATCATGAACAATAAGTTCACAATAACATTATTTCTGATAATCAAATAGGAGATGACATTTCAATAATTAGTAACTGAAACACAACAGAGTAAATTCAAATCTTATTTTTACCAACACTCAGGTTGTTATAGTAACCTGCTAGATTAGTTAAGAGAATTGTTTCTCAGATGCAGAAATTTACCAGAGCTCTGCTTAGTCATAGAAACAGAAAAAAAAAAAAAAAATCTGTCTAAATATGCTACCTCTCAGACACCCAGTAAAGGCCAATTTATCCTGGGAGGCCCTCACTAATGTCAGCTAAGATCCGTGAGTACCGCTAGATCTGAATCATCAGCCAACAGCCTCCTGCCTCTGTGCATTTCAATCACATAAGAAGCTCCAGAATAATACCAAGTATTCTAGAAAAAAAAAAATCACAGATATACCATAAAATGAGAACAAAGTTTAGCTCTACCTACTTAAAATAAGTCAGAATGCCTTCTGTGTACATTTAATTGAGTGCTGAAATAATACATTAACGCTCACATACTTTGAAAATGAAGCTCCATTAGAGTCTCAGCAGTCTTCAAGAATTAACATCCTACTTAATTTCACTCAGCAAAAGCTGCTTGCTTAAGCTTTTCTTTTTAGTTCTTGAGTGTACGCACAAAAAATTTTATGCAGTGACAACCTTCCCCACAAATGGTACTAATGGAAGGTTCAAAAAGGCATATTCCAGAGTTATAAGGTTTCATGAATGTCAAGTTCAGAAAGGGCTGTAAAATTTTTTATTTAATCCGGTGTATCACAAGCCATTACATTTCACCCCACTCCACCCATACTAGACTCAATAAGTTTAAGAAGATGAAGCCATTCCTCAGAAGATAACTTATTTTCAGAATTTCTATTTTCAGAAACTGGCTAAGTGAGAGGTGCAAAAAGGCCTTCATAGATGCATTTGGTTCTAGAAAAGGACTTAGAAAACCCTGTTTTCCCAGGTCAGCCTGACTGAATATAATTTTTTTACATAAAATTTCTACATCATTTTGACCCTAAACACCTGAAAAGACCTACTAGTGAAACAGCTCAGAAGACTGTCTATACTGTCTTAGAGTATAAGTCCCAATCCCTTGATTTCCTCTCTCATATATTGGTAAATCCCAAAGTTTTTCAAATTAACAGTAAAAAAGTAAATATTGGAGACAGAGAGAATTATTTAAAAAAGCGATGATGTATTAAATAACGTTTTCAGATTCCTACACCGTGGTTTAAACTAGTTTCCACATTCCACCTTCATGTGGCATACATGATTTTGTAGATCATTAACTAGAATTTCTTGAAAACTCTGTTGTACATAGGATATGAAATGAGGCATAAGACCAGAGGGCTACAAGTCTGATCAAGCACAAGAATTTCGGTAGGTGCAAGCAAGAAAAATTTATTTCTCTTCCGGTGATAATTCTTCTCCATACAAAACAAGGATGATAGGGTAATGACATATAACCCCACAAGACAACTTGTGCCTGTGCTTTTTTCTGTCATGTATTTACCTATCTAGAATAATTTATTTCTTTATACATTTCTTTGCCATTTTACATTATATCTTATATTAAGTCTTTAGTTCTGGATTAATCTTCAGAAGACTGCAAGAATAAACAACTGTGTTTTATATGAGTTTTATATGCATTTAGATGATTCTATTTCATCTGAACAAAGCTCATAATTCAATGTGTAATATAAAAATTCAAATAAGGGTTTTCATCATAACAGATTGCTAACCCACAAACATTAAAAAACAAACATGCTTCAATGAATAATATGATCAAACACATAATTTAACTTCAAATACAACTGACAATGGGCAAAACAAAATTGACAATGCAAGACAAACAAGCATTATATATCTTATGCATTTTACCCAGAGTTGTTCTCATTATTCTAAATAAAAGCAAAGTAATCTGCTAAAACTGAATCAACTGATGCCTGAAAAAAAACTAAATTAAAATAAAAAATACCAGTTTTCTGTCCCAGCCATCACCCAGTAATCAAAATTTCAGTGTGCATCAGTAAGAAAAACAATAGCATAAGCTGCATTTCACATATTGATTATTCTGCATCTGAGGTCAAATCATGCATTTCTTATTTGGCTGGTTGTTAGTCTAGACTTCCAGTGACTTGCACATATTCCTACCTCTCACTTCTACACTCAAACCAGCACTCCATTATTTAAGAAGTGCAGAACCAGTGTTTAAGGGCAGAATCAGAGAAGTCCAAGCTTTTTATTTTATGTATTTACCAGAGATAAAGACTCTACTTAACACACTATAGAGATTTCTTCTTAGAGAAACAATACTATGAGTCTCTAAAAATCAATACAGAATAAAGGAAATCATGCAAAGCCAAATCCATCTGGTTTTTAAATTTCAAAGGGTTTGTCAACTCAAGCATCAAGATTGTAACAGTAAAATAAAAGAGCACACCTACAAATCATGATTCTAAAACACTGTTATGAATAATCCCAAGTGAAACAAAATCATTGAAAAAAAAAGAAAATAAAATAATATTGATATTTTTAGACTGTCTTTAAGGCCTCATTGGTGAGAAACAAATGGTTCACATCTTGATTTTGATCTTTTGGGAGACAAATTTGAATTTGGATCCTAACAGGGATAAATAGAAAGGCAGGAAGTTTAAATAGCCACAAATTAATATAAAAGTATGGAAAAAATATTGGCTGGTTCCCCCAATAGCCTAAAATGATACTATCTCTCTGTTTTAATGAAACTACAGCACTTCACATTCTGTCACTTCTGTGAAGTCATAGTACTCTGTGTTGCCATGCTATACAAAATATTTTAACACGTCTAATATCTACACAGTTCAGGGATAGGACATCATAATTAAAGGTAAGTTCATAGCACATTGTAATTCAAGATTTCTAGATCACATGAACATGCACAGCACTTTCATTTCACCATGGAATCCATAATTCAAATACAATGGAAAATATTTTTCCTTTTTTAGTCAGCAAAACTAAGACATACCTAGATGTTTACCATGCCTTCATTTCTAGCTGTGTTAATGTTCCAGAAGAACAACCACAAATGCCACTGAAATATATTAAAAGAAAAGTAAGAAAGGAGAAAAATCCACAGATATTTTCTATAATGTATAGAACCCAATTAATTACGTAAAGGCATAGAGGAGTGGTTATTTGTAATTACTGAATGTGTCCCTGCTAAAGCAAGGAAGCAATGCTAAAGTCTGAGTAAGGGAAACATATCTGAAGAAGGACACTTTTTCTGTATTTGTGCATTGACAAGTTTACTTGCCAGAATCCTAGACAAAACAGATCATACATTTATTTGTTGTGCACTCTTTCCACTGCCATTTCAATGACATTTAACACTTCATACCACAAGGCAGTTACAAAAAGATACAACAGATGTTTGATGGCATGGAGGGCACCAGGGTCTTAGACAAATGTTTTGATCTGGAGAAAGGAATCCTTTTCTTACCAGCAGCAATTATGAAATGAAGGAAATTGTTGAAAAAGTTTTATAGGGTATCTAACTATCCAAAAGTGGGGGCAAAATATAAACAGCCTTTAAAAAACTAACTGCAAAATAGTGTAGGTAGCTTATCCCTCAGAGCTGGAGAAAAATCCAGCAGTTGTTCTTTAAATGGAGTATGAGGCTAATGTGCTTACAGATCTGGTATTGCACTCAGAGAGCTTTTTTAAACCAATAGAATAGGAATATAAAACAGAAAACAAATAAGAAAAAAATATGAGAACAGTAAAACTAAATAATTAAAAACAAATCCGTGCTCCGATATGTAATTGCAGGCTTGCAAATGCAGGACTAAAAGCAGATTCTTTCCCTAGAGCTACATATAAGCTATGGTTGTGATCTTTCATCTATCTTTCATAGTATTGCATTCATACCTAGATGACAAAAGTGAAGTTCAATATCTGTTATGAAACCAGGTGAAAAACATTAACCAGATTTGAGGATGATAGCCTGACTTAGTCTGTGTTGACGATTTACAGCAGTCAGCCTTAACAGGTTAAATAGTTTCAAGTTGCTAAACTACGATACAGTTCCTCTAAGGACTTCAAGTCATCTTAACTATTTAAACTATTTCAGCAGGACAGCTGGTAGGGTTTTACAAAACACTTGATATGAGGATTCTTAAAGGATAAACTAGCATCTGCAACTCCAACTGATTTCAACAAACATAAAACATTAGACCTTGAAGTCCTTGAAGACATTCACAAACTCAAATCAAGTTAAATTTTCACTAACAAAACAAAACAAAAAACCCCGACAACTTTGCTTTGTACTTTTTATTCTTTTTATTCAGAATATTCAAAATTAGTCCAGGGTCCACAGTTGTGGATAAACTGAACCCATTCTAAGTACGCGTCCTATTCCAAAGAGGCACTATAACAGAAGTAGCTCTTTTCTCCCACACTTTATAGCTTTGAAGCTTTGTTTGTTGGCCAAGTAGGAGCAACCATTATGTTTAATTCAGATATATGAAAAAAAAACTACCAAATACATATTGGAAATTTGTTCAAAAGCATCAGTTATCAGATAGGAACCAGGCAGGTAGGGTATCACTTGGCTAGGTCTAAGCTTAAGTGCCAATTCTAGTATTTACATGTTCCAGGTACATGTGTTTCTGCATTCTGAAATTAAATTCCCAGGAAAAAAAAAATCAAAACTACAGTACATTACTATGGATTTCTGCAACAGCTAGCCATAAGAAGCAGTGTGAACTACTCCCATGAAGAGATCAAACAGTCTGCTAGGACTATACCAATTAGGGACTTGAAATGATCAGAAATGGGTAGGGCAGGAATGTTTGAATATACTGGTTTACTATTCTTTGCATTGTTTCTTACTGTCTTGTCACAACGGGCCAGGCATAATGTGATGTACTCTAACAGAATCTGACAGAGTATGGCTAACACACTGCAAGAGTGGGTGAGATGGAAACCAAAGCAAGCTCCCATAGCTTCCCTACCTATTTCCCTCTCAGAGTTTCCTGTGTAGATGAGAAACTCGAAGCTCACCAAGTAAAAACCCCACCCCAAATACCAAGTGATCAAAATTTCAGCCACCATGTTTCTCACAACACATTTTAAAACAAATAAAAATGTACTTGCTCTACGGGAGAATTCAAAGAAACCTTAATAGGGACTCTTTGTCATATTAGTAGCTGTTGGACATACAAATTTGATTCAAAAACATTGTGAGTATATGTTATGGTACACTATTAAATTAAGAGTCATATTTTTCCTTCATAGAACCTTTCCTCATTTAGTATACAAAATGGATGGTTCTCATTTAGTGAACAGTTATTTGATATGCTGTTCTTTCTTCATCGTTAATTGGATAGCCTTAGGCCTTAGATATCACATATTATTCAAATGCTGTTCTGATGACAAAGCTATTAATTTCCTTATGTGACTTTCTCTGCCACTTATCATTAGAACATCAACTAGAATTTCTACCTAATTCAGTTGCAACTGCATATTAGTCCTGAGAGGACCGTCAGGCTGCCACCCAGGAAACAAGGACACATGAATGAAACTCAGGGTTTATTGGTTTTGCATATTTTTGTTACATAAAAATGAAAAACAAATAAACAACTTTAGAAGCACTCCTAGCATCACACAGGAGCTACCCAGGAAAACTGGTTCTATCCTGGCTTCTGCCACAGCTCACTTAAGACAGTTTCTTCTTTTCCTTTAATCCTCACCTACCACAACTAGGCAGCTCCTGGCAAGAGGAAGCAGATTCATGAATGTAAGCTGCTTAAGATGAATTGATAGTGGAGGAAAAGTCACCTTCTTTTTTAAACTCATTCACATTATTTTGCAACTCCTCTTCACAAAAAAAAGCCCTAATTTTTCACAGTGATTCCATTTAAAAGCCAAAAATTTATACACTTTGATACAATTCATTTTTTACAAGTCTGAATTATTTTATCTTTACTTTCTTCTTGCCTTGTGGGATAGAATAACAAGATGTTAAATGTTACTTATAAATACAAATACCAACAAAAGGATAAAAGTAACGTATCAAGTAATAGTATGTTTTCCTACAAAACTCACATCTGATAGATATGGAGATAGATGCAAGTCAAAAGAGACCAACAGAATTCTAGTGAGTAAACAGCAAAATCTGTATAAAAAGTAACCACTAGAAATAATTTATTCACATTCCTGAGAGATCTTTCTATATAAGCTGAGACCTCTGTAATTAAAAAGTGGACAAAAAAATAATTAAAAAATAAGTGAATTTGATCCTTGGTTGTCCAGATTAAGAAACTGGCAAAAATTGCATCTAAAGAATGTTAGAAATTACAGCCTACAGTCCTACACCTATCAGTGCCTCCCTTGCTCTATTCATTTGGGTTTTGTTGGTTGTTTCTAAAGGTCATTGATATCACACACATCTAGATAACTGCAATCTGCATAGCTTTGGCAGTCAGTATGATACCATATGGGCAACCCCAAGACACTCAAAGGATATGCAGGTTTTACAAAAAGAAAGATTTTAACAATACTAATAATGGTCTTAATGCTGTTTGAGGAAGGATTTAGCAGTCTCACATCCAAAGAAGCTCCAGTAAAGAGCATAAAAGAGAAGAGTTTACTCTATTTAGCTTATAAATGTCATCTTATTTCTGTCAACAATTATTTTAATTGCTGCTGAAATTAATTACATCTATTTTTACATTACTATGAGGCAGCATGATACAAATTTGTTTATAATATGAAATCGATATTTAATGAGAACTGTGTTATTACAAGTGTGGCAATATTTTTACTAGAATTAATATGCTACATTTATAATTCCCCCCCTATTCCCAGCCATCTTACCGACTCAGATAAAGCTCTGTACTGCAGTTCCAGTATCCAGGATCTGAACTACGAATTTCAAACTAAAAGTTGCCATTCTAAAGGGAAAGCAGGTCTCTCTCATTGTCTGGAGGCAGTAGAAGATAGATTTACCTATAAATTTAGTCTTCTGATTCTTGGCACGCTATTTAGTGTACAGGAAAATCAGTTTTCAGTTTGCTTCACTAATTCATTAATTCTATGCTGTCCTGTTTGCCAAGGTCACAAGAAAGCTGCACTGTTATGCTGGTTTAGCTGCTGCCTTGCCCCTGGTTCTAGCCATGGTTCCTGGGCTCTGATTGCAGCCATGCAGCACAGTGCTGCAGACTGGTTTTCAACACTACGATTTGCTTACTTAACCAAAAAGTCTAGCAGACTCCTCTGGCAATTCTATTTGTTCCTCTGCAGACTTGACACTCCATGAAGTAAAGAAAAAATACTTTGTGTGACATGAAGATATCATCTTCAAAAATAAGAGATGAAAAGTGTTTGTGGACTAAGACTTCAGAAATTGCTGGAGTACAGCAATAAAATAGCTCTTCAGTTACTTAATTTTTGAAATCCATTGCACTAGAATTATACTGAGGATATATAATGTTTATATTCTTTTGTTTGGTTTGATTCTATAGATTTCTCTTTCTCTTTATTTCTCCAGAAGAAATAAATTTTATTTCAAGAAAGAAGAGTTCTCAAGAATGAAGAGTTGCCACTATTATGCTATCTTTTAAGAAGGAACTTTAAATTTTTTCAGTTTCAAGATACAGTAATCGAAGACTGACTTGAAAGATAGAGCTTTTAAGATTGGTGGGGATCTTGTTTTCTGCGTTAATTTTAAATACCATTCTCTGGAAAGAAGATACATCACAACAAGAGGCATTCAAATGCTCCAAGATGCTCATCTCGATTTTTGCTGGATGGAAATCTTAAGCAAGTACCATATTGCAGGCATCTTCTTATGTTTTCTTTTTTCAGTTGCACTTACTTGCTCAATATTGGAAAGAATCACATGCAACATATTGCTCAAAGCTAATATTTGAGGATCACTCTGCTCTTCCATTTATTGACCATCCTTAATGGTCAATACGGAATATAATCCCTACAGATATTACAAGAGCTAGAAATACCTTTTCCACTACAGTAATGTATTTCTGAGAGATCTGATATTTCTGATCATTATTAGTTCAATACTACTCTCATAAGGAATATCTTTGTTAAATATAATGCCTGCTTGAGGGCTGCCACAGGAAATCACTAAAATATAACATTAGTCTTATTCTAGAAAGAGCATTGTAACACAGCAGAGAATATTTAAAGGAGGTTAAAGCTCCTGGCAGAGAATTCTCTTTCAGGATTTTCCCACAAAGTTTAGAATCAGCTTAAACTGTTAACAGGCATGCTGCCCAGCACTAGCAATGCCTGCTGCCTTGAATGACTAAAGAGCAAGAGAGAAAGAAAAAAAAAGACATTCCAGAGACAGACAACAGTTGCACCCAATGTCAAGAGAAACAGCAAAATGAAATTAGAGTAAAAAAACTATTGAAAAGATAAAGCAGTTTCTCACATATAAGTATGCAGTAGCTAGCAATGCTCTATTTGTGCAAAGTAGACCAAATTAAGAAAAATGAAAATGTGTTTGGCAATCTCAGCAGAATCTCCATTTGTCTGCAGCATAAAACCACAATTTTGTACAATTTAGCATGTCTAGCAAGCATCTTGGCTCAAGAGCAGCCTAGGAATAAATTAGAGAGTTGATATTACAGAACAGGATTGAATTGCAGGATGTGCATTGGCAGAGCTGTGTGGGAGTTGTGTATAAAGCACCTGCTTGCATTTTGACTTGCCCAAACCAATGCCATTTACCTTTTCCTAAACTGGCCGCCAAAATCCCTGCATAACATTTGGAGCAGGAGAAGCAGAAAAAGGACAGTAAAAGTGCCTTACATATGTACTTCCAAACACAGTATGATATGCAATTGGCAAATATTAATGAGCTAGTTTTTTACTACTTTGAACTGAATATTCACAACAGTCATGAACATAAAGGTGAGCAAGAAGAAGGGGTTATGCAAACAAATGGAGAGTTCACCACACACTGGCACACTCAAAGACCTCTTTGGAATTAAACACTATTCCACTATTATTAAACACTTTTGGTTTGGGGCTAGGCAGGGTGGGTATGGGTTACCTTATCATATATGTGTTGCCTCTGAATGCCCTAGGAGACACCCTGACTCATGCTGTCACTCCAGAATAGAGCCTGTCTCCCAGAAATCTAATGTCATCCCTACAGGACTTCAGCTGTTCTGGGGACAGGGCAGGGTGGCCCTATCCACCTGTATGTAAATAACAAAATGCCACCAGTACAGTTCCCTCTGGTGAAACTGTGTATCTCTTTGAGGTTTCTGTCAATTTTTACCCACTTTGCTTGGCCATCAAGTGGAGAAAAGGGTGCTGCCAGATTCTGTGTGTGTGTGTTGTGCGTGTAACTCCCAAAAGAGAAAAAATCTGACTGGAAAAACTTACAAGAGGAGCACTTAGTAGATTCTCAGTGAAAATCCACTTCAAGAAAGCAGGAATTTTCATGCTAATTAGGTGAGATTTGACCTGACTAATAAAATGGTAGAAACTAATTAAAATGTAACTACACAAGTCTACTCCTACCTCAGAAATTACATTGTAGAAGCAAGGACAGGTATGACACAGAACAAACACAATCCTTGCAAGAAAAGTTTAAGCTTTATTTTGATGTCTGAAAGTTTAACATAGATATGGATTATGGACAGATAACCACAATACAGCATCAAATATCCAACCCAGCTCAACACTTCATCAGTTACGAAGTTATCTTACTGCTTGCTTATACAGTTATAACAAACCTGGATGTACTCTACCATCCAGCCAGAGGGTAGGTCCGGTATCTGACAGAATCTTCAAACATTCTCCCTAATGATAAATCATTTAAAAAACCTTCTCATCTATGACTTTTGATTCCTGAGGTTTCCATTACAGGTAAAGCAGCCTGAAAGTTTCACCACCATTTCAAACCAACTCAAACTAAACTCTAGCCTAAAAATGGATAAATTATTAAATTTATTAATAAGCATGGACATGGATAAATAGTTGACCAGAAACCTTTTCTTTAAATTACTAATATTTGTTTAATCTCTTTTAAAGTTTTATGCTATTATGAACCCAACAAATTCCTGAAATAACTACCTAAGTGATCCCATCTGGTATTTTAACAGATTTTAAGCTCTTCAAGTATGCAAACACATCTACAACAAACACACTTAACTTTTTACCTTTGATGATCTAGTGTCACCCATGCATAGCGTCTGAGATTTGACTACAGTCTTATATATCTCAGTCATACTAATAAATTTGGGGGCTAAGAAATTAACAGTTTAAAGGACAATAATAGTTTCCTGACTGTTCCTGGAGAAATTATGGAAAATAGTTTAAATAAAGAAAATTTATACTAAAAAGAAAACACAGGAGAAAGAATGTCTATTAATAGGAAATGTATGAATGATAACATTTAATAACATATTGAAATGTCAGTCGTGGTTCAGTATATGTCTATATTGTGAATAATTTTTAAAAAGGAATAGAATTTATTATAAACATGACATGAGATCTCACAATCACAATGTTATACAATGTTCTTAATCAAAGTGCACTTCTAATGGATATATTTAAGAAAAATTCATCCAGGAAAAAACCGCAAAGCAGAGCCATCATATGAACTCACAAATGCTCTTTAAGAGTAATTTCATTTATTTTGAGAAACACAGGACTACATTCATTGCTGACTCAAATATCGTCTCCATTTTATTCTGACATTCCCCACTACAATACCATTTTCTAGCAGGTTAAGTGCAATTAAAAACATATTCCCTATTTTGATTCACATACCTTTTAGAATACTTCACAGCATCTCTTTTTTTCTTTTCATTCCACTATATACAACAGAGATAACAGACTGTTCATTTAATCCTATTCCTTATAGATTGAGGAAGAAAAGGTCTATTAAAGCAAAGAATTTTGAGTAGGAAATCAACAATCCCCTGAAATTTTTCGAACTTTGTTCTAAAAAATGAATCAATGAAAATAAAAATTTAAAAAGGCTAGATAAAAATAAAAACTGACTATGCATACTCTCTACCAATGTTGAGTGAAAATGTTTCCACTTTTTAGTTGCATGGAAACAACTCCATATATTCTATTTTTTTGTTCTCAGTTGGATTGTGTTTATTGCCTGACAGTTTTTCTTTAAGGGACTTGTAGGTACATTTGGCCCACGAGGCAACTCTCAACCACTCACCATTTTCCGTGTGGAAACAGACATATGTTGCTATGAGCAGCATAAGTTGCTTTACAGGCAAATAATAAAACAAACTACTTTTCTATAAAATTTATAAATTCATCTTTATATGATTAAACAATACGAAACATTCAGGGCTGCATACAGAGGTACCTCATTACACTGTTAATATTCTGATGAAGTAACAAAATGTGATTGTTTAGTGAAATAGCACCATTTGATGCCTCAAACTAACCTTCTGATATTAATCTTAGAGTTGGAAAAGGTATCCTATGTCTTGCCATAGTTATTGTCTGCTTCAAAACCTGCTTGTTCTCTTCACTTTCAACGTTGGCTACTCAGTAATCTTCATTGTATAATCCAAGATTTTTCAATGCAAACAACATTGATTGGTTTATTAAATTCTTATAGAAAATATGGTTCAAATGAATAACCAGTTTTGTTCTGCAGGTCAACAATGAATAAAGCCACACTGTGAATTTATGACCAATTCCGGATGAAAACAGCTTCACTAGAAGTGAAATTGAAGCTGCTCTGAGCAGGTAACTGTTCTTTCACTTATGAATTCAGTGAACACTGATTGGCTGTTTTATTTTAGAAAAATCAATATTTTTATTGGAGAAGAGAGAAAGACAAAATAGTTGTCCATTTGAACAAGTCAATAAAAGTAGAAATGCTTAAAAAATTCCTCAAGAGGAATAATTACACTGAGAGGATTTCATTAGCGTGGAGATTATCTTGAAGTAAATTTCAACATCAGAAGTCAATAGCTACCCTGAGTGTTTTGTCATTATTTTGCCAGTTTCCACTAGAGACATATTTCTGTGGTAAAGACAAGATAAGGTAAATAACTAAAATCTGCTACAGTATTCTGAATAGCAAAATAATTCTGTTTCTAAATGACCATGGGGGGTTTTTTGTTGTTTCTTTTTATTATATCTTGCCTTGACAGTCAACAAAAGGTATGAATTTTCATGTCCACAAAAAGTTCCAATTCTGCCCTGTATTCAACCATATAATATGTTGTTTAATGTCAACAATTAAATCTTGAGCACATGCTTAGAGTTGTTCAAACATTTTTGAAGCTTGAATAGTCTCAGTCCTACAAGGAATCAGAGTTGGGAGAACTAGTCTCCTACTCAGTATTTGGCCTGATAAAAACCTGTGGGGTTAATTTATGTGTCTTATAATTGGCTTTATTTCAAGTATATTTTTGTCAGGAAACATTAGTATATTTCATCACTTTTAGCTCATTTCTTATTGAATGTAATATGAAAAGGGATGGACAAAGACAATAAAAGGATTATGGCTGACAAAAGCAAGCTAATTTGTCTCATAATTAGCAACCTGGAAATTGTCATGGTTCACCAGGACTATATGTGTGCTATTTTTTGTTCAGTCTGTTTTTCTGACCGTTGTTACTTGTATTGTGTATATATTTAGTAAAGGCAGAAAGAACATATATGAAAAAGTAACTGTGAGATACTCTTACATTTTCACATTGCATTCACTTATGATTAGAAATACAGTTAATAAATATGCCTGTTTATGGCATTACTCTGAGCAGTATCTCTAAGCTACATGTAGAAAACTCTCATCCATACATTTGAACGCCAGCATATGTTGCTGAAAAGCTGAAAAGTTGTTTCTTTACCCAACGTTGGAACTGCTTTTAAATTCAAAAACAACACTAGATCTTATAAGAAGTAGAGATGATTACATCCAATAGAAAGAGATGCGAATTATGGAGTTATTTGTCCACAAAACAATAATTTAGTGAGTCAACTAAAGGGCTTCATATACTCTTATGAGTTTTCCTGCACAAGTTAGCCAGAGGAATAATAACAGTGTAGCTCCTTTTCTAGATGTTGTCCAAAATAATAATTGCTTTTGACTACAATCCTAGTTACACTTGGGATTAAACACATCCCCTCCTGCCTCAAGATAAGAGTGTCTATACTGTTATTTAACATCATTTCACTAATCTTGTTAAATTCAGTCTTATAGTTGATCTATAGAATTTTCCATGCTTTTCAAGCCCCACAGATTGTTATTCAAATTACTCCATAAAGTCACAACAATAAGAGGTTCTGTAGACTGAAGCCAGTCAGTAAGCAGGATGTTTGTTCCCCCTGTACCCACTCATTAAGGAATGTTACTAAAAGCTTTTGAGTCTTACAAAATTAATGTTAAATGTTCAGTTATTTCCACACGAGGTTCATTTGATTCCAAATCAGAGGTCCATGTCTCATTTTCTATGGTCTTATTTTTAGAGCCAGATTTATACTGACAGCATTAAAACATTAATTTTGGGGGCTCCATGCTCAATAATTATCCTGCCCTTACTTTTCTGTAAGTAGGGACTCTCAGGCTGTGAATCTCTTTGAATGATACAACTGAACTCAACACTGAAGCTTGTCACTAGCAAACATACTCCAGCAAACACTCACTAAAGATTTTCATACTCTTTTCTCATTCCGTATCTTTTTTTAACAGCTCACAAATGTCAAGATGGCTGTTTTCCTTTAAAATCTATTCTTTGTCCACAGTGACCACTACTTATTATTATTGGACTGAACAGTAATAAGATGAGCTATCCACTATCTTTGCAGATGCAGATACAGTTTTGGAGGAAGATACCTAGACACCCCAAAGTTGTTTTTTAAAAATTGCTGCTGCCAAACCCATAAACCTTTTGATCTATACTGGATCTTGATTTACACCAGATGTCTACAGAATACCTCTTAAAATTAATCAGCTGATATTGTGTGTCTTCAAATCTAATAGCCACCTTCATCTGTGTGAATTCAGAGATCACTCCTTTTAAGTAGATAAGAAATATTGTTATAGAAGCAGATGAGTTGTCCTCTCCCTAGGAAACAGAGCTTTGTGTCCCAAAATTTCATTTAGCAAGGAATTATTTTGAGAAGGATCATACCAACTCATCTATACCCCTTCTCTGGTCAATAGAAAGGGAGTTAATTAGCAAAGGCTAATTCATAGCGTCCCTCACTGACTCTGTCTATATTACCCCTTGGAGAGTAACATAGAGGGGGGAATAATGCTATCTAGGTTGACTAAATTTTTGCCTTCTGGATGGTAGGGCAGTATCAACCAACTTCTCCTTGTTCCTCTCCATTCCTAATTGCTGTTGTAGCCATAAGATCATCTAGTCAAACATCCCCTAGATCAGCTTGTTTTACATCACCCAGATATACCCACATGAAAATTTTTAGCTTACTTTTAGCTAATGCCTTTCAGAATGCAAACAGTGTACTTTTGGAGAGATGAAGGATCCACTACTGCTTGTTTCAGGGCTTAGTCACTTCTATTGTTCAAAATATATTAATTGGTTTGAATCCAGTTTCTTTCTCTGGGTTTTGTTATATCGTTCTCTACCTGGAAAATTACAAAGTATTGAAGTAACTGGCTTTTTCTCCCTATGAAAATACTTACAAACTGCAGTCAAGTCACTTATCAGGCTTTTCTTTCAAATGTAAAGTATGAACTCTTTATTATCTCCCTGATAAACAATACTTCTGCTCCTTAAGTCATTCTGTGACTCCTTTTTTGCACCTTGCCCTATTCCATAAGTCGAAATTTCAAATGGAAGCATATGATCTGTACACGACATTCTGATATTGATAATGCCTAATTTGTGCTCAACAGAAAAGGTCACTTCAGTTTTTTAACTTACTCTCCTATTTATACAAGTGGATGATGAGGACACAAATCAGGGCCAAAGGGAGATTTAAAATCAGTTATACAACTTCTGTGATCTCTTGAAACTGCTTAACATGTATTATTTCTTTACTACAACAATTTAAGAGTTTATGTCTGCTTAATTTCACACAGTGCCAAGTTTGCAATATTTTAATGAAGGGAAGTATACCCCAAACTGGATCATCATCACTTTTACCTGACAGATGCCCATTAATAATGCAACCAGAACCTTAAGAACAAACTGCAAATTCCTTCTCAGAAAAACTCCCAAAAATAAAAATATTCACATTATGAGAAACATCACCAGAAACTGTACTTACCTTTTTATGTAGAACATACAATTCCCTCTATCTTACATGCAAGAGGCTCTTTTTAGTTAAAAAAAAAATCACACTTTATTCTAAAGAAATAAAGCAGACCCAGATTTAACTTTTATTTAACATAATTTGGCTAACATTGTTATGATATCCATTGCTGTCAATTATACATTCTGCACTATGTAGTTGAAGCAATTTGCATAGAATAAATTACTAGTTATTCTGAAACCATTTTCTCATAGCACAGTACTCTAAAAGTGCTATAATTGCATCTGATATCTCTCTGACAGGTCTTGGTATTTCATACCCATTGAATGAACAAAACATGCACTCTATCCAGCAGGATACATTAAGAATAAAATGAAATCTGGCATTTACATGCCATTTTCATTGATATTCATGCAAGGAAATGCTGTAGTTTAGCAACTCAGTCCAATGCTTCTCAAAGTGAATGGAAAGAGTCACAGCAACATCAATGACAGCTGGATCATAAGCAGAGGCCCAGCAGAGGCAAACTACCTATGGCACATGAAAATGAGACGCCAAGCCAAGCACCCAAACTGCACTGATTATATAATAGCCTGCTGCTTAAATTCAAACAAGTAGCCAAGTCCACCAATAAATTATTCAGGCATTCCTATGCTGCAGGTTATGGGCCAGATGCATTCCTTTGACAATACATACAACCTATCAGCAATCCTGTAGCAGCTTCCTCCTTTTGAATGAGACTAAAGTTCATTACATTCCTCCTTTTATGTTTTTTGGTTTGTTTTTGGGGTTGTTGGGGTTTTTTTTAGTGCTGTGATAACATCCACAGTCACTCAAGTCCAAAATAACAGAAGTTTATGCTACCAAATGAATGGGATTTTTAAGAATTTTGTTGCTTTATAAAATGATACGAGTGCCATGAATAATTTCTTTGTGCCTCTGTGACCCTGTATTTAGGCTGAGAGTACGTGTGTTTTGGAGAAGTTTAGATTTCAGAAAAAAATGTTCTAAACCCCAAAAGATATTCCAGCATAACAGTCACTTTTATTTCTGAATACATCTTTATTTCAGTTTCCAACATGAGTTTCCACCAAGAGTTTTCAATACTTAGACAGATATCTATTCTACTACTTGGGCAAGACTTTTTCCTTGGCTCCTGTAAACATAATGGACTGCACCTTGCAAGAGACCTCCAAGACAATAACATGTTAATTCATTAGAATTACTCCAATATCAGTGTTTTCCCCAAATGATTATTCACTTAATTAATTCAGCAGGATTATTCATATACCTAAAGTTATGTGTACCCTGAGTTAGGTTATGAATCCAGATCCAGTTATTTGGTCTAATTTCTGTACAGTTAATAGAAATTTTCTAGTTGTTTTAACTGAGTTGATTTCGTCTTCCTGAAGAGTACTGATTGTCTCCCTTGTTGTTAACTTAGTTGTCTTTCATCTACTTAAAGTTTGCCTGAAGTTCCTGACCTGTTAGTCTCAAGAAGCACAGGTTACATCTATGTCATTATAGCGATTGACCTGAGCTGAATAACTTCCTGCTGGTAACAAAGCAGTTTTTAGGTTTGCCAGTACTATAACATTTTCAACCTGGTTTATAAGGAAACCGTCTAGGGATAATCTAGGATTCTTCAATAAGTGACCACCTGATTGTAAAATTAGAGAATGAAAGCTTCAGTATTCCTTAGTATAATTAATTTTCCCAAACTGTTAACTTTTATATTGATATTCAGAGCTGAAGATAGTAAAGATTATTTGGTTGGGGGGGGGGGGGAATGGTTTACACAATTATTCTAGTGTAAATTTTAAATAACCAGGAAGAAATATTGTTATTCTAGAAATACAAATATCTTATTTAAGTAAAGATTCCCTTTGACATATGCATGCAGCCTACAAACCAGCATATTAAAATATTTATGTATTTACTTACCATCAGTTCTTGATATGTATAATTACTATACAAGTGATTAAATAGATCATTGAATTATTAAACAGATTATTTTATTAGCAAGATCAATTTATAGTTCATACTGTATTGAAGATCTGGATACAGGGTTTAATCTCGTTGCGTACTTTCCCCTGTATATTGCTTAATACTCGATTTAGACACTAACGCTTTTTATTAAAAATATGTGTATACACACGCATGTGTGTGCTTAATTCCTTTGAGATAACTATGCATCCAGTACAAAATCTTTGTGAAGCCTTACTGCTATTAGTTTGTAGGCAATTTCTTAGAAACCACAGTTCAGTAACTTTGCTTTCA
This sequence comes from Phalacrocorax carbo, assembly GCF_963921805.1. Taxonomy (NCBI): domain Eukaryota; kingdom Metazoa; phylum Chordata; class Aves; order Suliformes; family Phalacrocoracidae; genus Phalacrocorax; species Phalacrocorax carbo. The sequence continues at coordinate 47,818,973 of NC_087548.1, forward strand.
AAAACTTTAGCAACGCATTTCCTTAGCATTAGGTTATTGGGTAATAGTAGAAAATAAGTCACTACAAAGCAATCTTTTTGCTAGATAATGGTGATTTTGTAAAACTAGAATGGTCTGCAACAAAGTCCATTTAGATTTGACAAAAGATGTAATTCCTTGCCAAGATAGAAAGGGCTTATAAATTGCACTAACCTATAACATTTATATTGTCCAGCTATTACAAGTCAGTTCAATATACCTAGATCTACATTCTCCTAGATCTCCCTCTTCTCAGATGACAGAGAACTTTTGTGACCTCAAGGAGTTAAGTTACAGCACATACATCACAGGATTGGTATTTCCTCCATGAAGTATAGGACCCAGGATTCAAAACTGGCTTCAGACCCTCTGTGATTTCAGCCAAGCAAACCAACATCTTGTAAAAATGCAATTCACATGCGACTAACTTGAAAACAGTTATGTTAATCAGTTCAAACTATAACTTAGATTATAAACAAAGGTCTGAATGAAAATATCGCTGAAAGTTTTGTTCTCAGAAAAAAGTTTTCAACTTTTTATATTAACTAAGGATAAGAGTACAATGTGGAACTATTTTCATTTCCCTAAATAATAGAAATTCTAATTTTATTTCAGCTCAAACAGATGCCTGAAAATCTTCAGGAAGAATACTATTATTAGTTATATTTTTATGGCCCCAGAGTGTTCTAGATGCTTTGGAAAGGAAATATATATTTTGTGTACAACATGTTTTTCACAAGGCACGAGCAAGGAATAAACAGTATTGAAAGTATTGTGTCATGCATTCTGGAATCCAATAACATGTTTTCCATTTGTCTTAGGCACATAATTTCCTTCAGTCTAAGGTTTACCTGCACACAACACAGGAATATATAATTTATTGCTGCATGCACAGGAAAATAACATACAGGGAAACTGCAGTGTGAAAGTTGAGCAGTATGTATGGTGAAAACAAAACCCAGTCCCACATATGTGCAGAGAAGACATATACAGACAAGGTATCTCAGAAGCACCAAAGAACAGAAATAACTTATTTAAAAATGTGGTTCAGATGACTAAAACCTGTCCTTTAAAAGACTCCATAACCACAGGAGTTCTAAGGCTCCACTTTAATGTTCAGTGTATATCTTTTAACATTATTTTACAACCTCTGAAGTAGGTTTTTAGAGCAAAAGTATCGCATTCTGCTCAGTGGCTTTTAACCTTCTTCTTTTCTGTCTACACATTTGTGCCCCAGAATTCACCACATTATCCAAATCTCATCTACCTCTATATAAAGATTTTGAAAATAAGCCTTTCAACTTTTCCCTTGAAAAATGACAAATTATTAGAAAAAAATTTTAAAAAGCATTTCTGGACTTCCTAACCCTCCAAAAAAAGGGAAGAATAGCTTTTATCCCTTAATATCTTTTCCAAATTTTCCAGTTTTAACGTAGGATATTCATTACAATAGTTGCCTTCTGAAAACCCTGGGACAAAGACAAGAGCTCTGTATTCCCTCACTTTAAAAAGGCAAAGCCATCAGATTCATACAGCTCATAATTGTCCTAGATTCTTAAAAAGAAAAATCATTAACTCTGTGTAATCAGAAATCAGGTAAGATATGTGGTGAGGAAATGTTAGCAGGGTTTTTTTTGTTGTTGTTGTTATCTTTGGCAGGCCCAGGCTTCTCCTTTATGCAGGTCATAAAACACAACACAGACCTCCTAGTCAGCACAGTATAGACCACTAAATTGGTTGTCAGCATATGGGTTATTATTTCATGTCTATCTGCAGCTTTGGCATTGACATCTGAGCAGAGTATCTCAGTTTAAAAAAAAAAAAAAAAATAAATAAAATACAAGTTTTTCCTGAGCAACGGGCAATAGTTGATCTGGAGCACAGGTTATCAATAACTATCTTCATCTCCCAACTCAACAGCTACAAGACTGTAGTTCAGACTGCCACAAGAAAGTTAATTCAAACCAAAATCAGTTAAAAAGGCAAAGATATAACAAAAAAAAACCCCACCCCAAGTGTTGGATATTAACTAGCATATGCCAAGAGAAAGAAAAATAGCAACGAACATAACTGGTGCAAGTTCAGTCGGCTGAACCATACTTGAATTGTGCTGAACCTGACAGCAGAAAAGGCAGGTAGGAGAGTCTTCTCCCTCCGCCCGAAAACCTTGCTTAAAAGGGCTGCACCAAGTGTGATACAGCCTGAGGGTAAATACCAGCACATAAAGAAATAGATGACAGCTCTGTTCATTTCGGTTTTTCAAACCCCATCTCAAAGCTATCACTTAGAATGTGTTGAAAGCAGAAAAAAAAATGCTACAGCTATAATTGTAAGACCTGCAGGAAAACATGATGTACAGGAAAGAATGCATACATAAAGCGCAAGCCTTCAGCTTTATGTATGTATTGTTCTGGTTTGATGTGCTCACAGAGTTTGAATTGAAGGGGAAAGCATATGTAGAATTCAGCCCACTAGCAGACAAAAAAGGAGTCTTATTAGCATTAGTAAGGCAGAACAGTCTTTTTCAAACACTAGGGGCAGATATGTGTATATGTGTGCATGTATGCACAATCATACCATCAATGAAATTAAAACTAACAAATTATAACTTTGCACTGCATGATGTTTTGTAAATTTGATGAACCTACAGCAGGAACTAGACACTCTTAGTATTTGTGTTTAACTTCAAATATGTAACTACCTTTTATTTAACTACGAGCAACAGGGGCTTAAATTTCAACAAGTACCTTAACTTTTCATGTTGATCCCTGTTCCAAACTATCACTTTAAAAACTCACTGGCAGTATCTTTTACAAATAGATGCAATATAGACAGGAACCTGGGAATCTTCTGCAGATACAGTTTATGGTATACTTGTTGGATTGGTTCATACTTTGCAATATACATGTCCTCAAGAACTCAATAAACAGGTGTACTAAATCTAAATTTAAGGTTTGGAAACAGCTCTTTTGGAAATGTTGGAAATGACAGTTTACTTTATACTTCTTACAAAAAATTGACAGTTCACAGATCTTCCATACATGGTTCATGTTCATATTCTCAGGCAAGTTTAGAAAAAGGACACACCCTTTTTATTGACAATCATTTCTGGATTACTCAAGAAAAGGTCTTTTAGTAAATAAACTAAGAAATAAGGGCATCCTTTATCCCTTTGAGAACTTCCTTCAAAACAGGAATATTTTCAGGGCTTGCAGTTCCCCAGTCCAATTAAAGAAAAGGTGACTGTTGTCTCCCAGATTAGAATAGTAACAATTGCTTCCTTTACTAGGAAGTTAACTACTACTTAACTCTACTTTTTTGCGTTTGAGACCAATATTAAGCAATGCTTAAGAGCTCTTAAAAAGATGGTGTATTATTCTATTTGGACCATGCCGGCAGTTACCAATCCAAAATCAGACACATATTTCACCACTTGTATGGCAGTGAGAACTTCTAAAGTCTCTATGTGAAGCTCAGGAGCATAAGAAAACATTTCAAGCTCTATGACAACAAGTTGGGCTTTAGACTATAATGGTTCTGGCAGCTGTTGTTTTGTAACAACCTTGCATCTCCTTCTCTTCTAATTTTATTCCCACTTTGGATATGGTATTTCTTTCAACTTCATTTTGTGCTTCTTAGTCTTCAGAGATACCCTGCATTCTTTGTTTGCATCTGCTTTCCACCGTACAGAATGTAAGTTGTCAAGGTGAACAGGCCAGTATACAACACTGCATTGCTGTTTTGATCTATGTTGATTTTTTTAGCAATGCGTACTCTGAGCTGTCTTGTGTATCACACTTTGTATGCAACTGAACAATGACTCTCTGAGAACTCATCATTATCCAGCCTGGTCATCAAAGGTTTTACGGGTGCAGCACTTTGTGGTTTTTTTTCTTTATAATTCACATCATGCATAGGAGGTCAATGTAAATTACCAAAGGCCTGTAATTTAAACATTTGCTGGCTTTCTGCTTCACAACTTTGATGGACATCTTAATGGTATGACTAAGATTACAGAGGAACATAAAGATCACCCTTTATAAAGTGCTCACAGCTGCAAAACACTCTCACAATAAGCTTCAAACTACATTTGTATTTTCTGAAACTACGTTTGTATTTCTGTCAGATATACTTAATACCTGCAGAATGCTTCTGCCACATGTGCCATTAACTTCACCTGAAATGTAACGATCCACCGCTTGTAAAATTAAGTGGAATGGGCTGACACTTTTCTGCAATGAACTCCTGATATTGCAATGGTTGTACTTCATTGAGGCTTTTCTTTAGGATTTCTACAAACAAAACCCGGGTAAACTACTGATATTTTAATATTAAATGAATTGCACAAACAATGACAAATTTTTGATTAAACAATCTGGCAACCAATTTTCATCAAATTGCGATGCTATTAAATTATATAGAATTACTTTGCTTTAGCACTCAGGCTGCAAGCTACGTTTAATAGTTGCTAAGCATTCTTCTGATGTCTAAACTATTTCTAGACAGAAAGAAAATGGATTTTGTAATAAAAGTAGAATTAAAGAAAATAAACTAATAGGAATCTATTATTTTTTTTTATTCACTTTATTTTGTAACATCTGTATGCTACAGGGTTTGCAAATGGTATAGTAAACAAGAACACATATGCAGAGGAATAAGTGCCAAAAAGATCTCCATCCAAATAAAAAGTTAAAGTAAAATGATAGGTAGGTATCTTGCTGCTTCTAGCATCTGGCAGGAATTCCATTACTGGTGCATTTACAAGTTTTTTACGGTTTGAGGGGGATTGTTTTTAAATTAATGCCATCCTTTATTCCATCCACTTAGTAAGACTTTAATTCTGACCCAAGATTGCAATGAGAGTAGAAAGCAGTACCAAAAAACTGCCACCTAGGGAAAGGATTCTTCTCTTCAAGACTGTTAGATGCATTAGTAATTCTATTTAACCATACTTTGCAAGTTGTGAATTACAGTGATAGGTACTTTATCTATACTCTGCTAGCACTGCTTTCTGTGGTATCCAAATGATGCTAGCATTATTTGGCATACACATGATGCGAGGCTTTTCCTTAATCATATGCTGCATGGTACAGCCAGGTTTACATAGCATAGCAGCCTTTTTTCCCCCTCAGATAAGAATTAGAGGCACCAAGGCATTACCAATTTCAAGGAGCTGTTGGGCTAACATCAAAAAGTCATGCCCAAAGGAGGAGACAGTTACCTTTCCTTCCAGCATCACCCTGTACAAAAGTTTCTGTCAAGCAATAAAGTACCTCAAGGACAAGTGCTGCATCATGAGGGAGATCAGAGTGTCTGGTGATAAGTAGTGACAAAAGTAAAAAAACCTGCCTGATACTGCTGATTGAAAGTCAAAATGTCGATGCCCTAATGGCTTACTAGCATTATGGTCTTTACCAGTGCTATCAAGTATTCAAATGCAATTATCCACCTCTTGTGATGGCTGTGTCAGTTTGACCTCTGATATCTGGGTTGGAAAATGATAAGACTTTCTTGCAGGAAACATTCAAGCTAAACTTACTGGAAGCCACTTTAACTTGGGCAAAGACTTACATAGATCCCATGCCTACCTCAGAGCACTGGAGATCCAAGGTAATATAAAGCCTTCCCTTCCTTGATTTTGCTGAAACCTCTATGAAGCATGTTCAGCCATCCCTGAAAATTTCTTCCATTACCACCAGCAGAAGTAATTTCTGCCCATATATGAACCTTAGATGGGGGATGCATGCTGGTAACAATAAAAATAAAAAAGTTAATAAAATTTACCTTAGTTTTACACTGTTTGCTATGACTATCCAGTAAAACGTGATGTGCAAAATCTGGTCTGTACAGGTGAGAGACCTGTCCCTGATCCTTCTTCTGCCAATACTTCTTGTGTCAGAGCATAAGTGCAGGCTGCAGGACGATCATTTATAGCCCTGAAAGACACTTGGATTAGAAGTCAAAACACTCTCAACAATTCCTGTGGAGCTATAAATAAGTTCAAGGGGCATCTGCAGAGTGATAACAACGCATTTAGGCTCAAGGAAATATTGATAGCTGCACACTATTTCTGAGTCCCACAGGACAGTACTCAGGCCCTCAGTCCACTCTGCAAAGCTATCACAGTAGTATTAAGCACTGTTGCTGTGATGGCAGTGAGCCATAAAATCAATGCCTTCTACTACTAGAAACAATCCTCCCCATATTTCGCTTGTGCAGCAGCTCCTTCCCCTCCCAGTTTTGCAAGTGGGGAACAGGCATGTTGAAGCAAGTACTAGCAAACCTTGACCCAATCTCCAGCTTGTTACACAGAGGCACTAAGACAGAAGAACCAGGGGGCTATTTTTCAGCTAGTAAAGGACAGGCATATGCATTTTCTCTTTCTCTCTCTCACATGTGTCAGAAAAAAGAAGTAAACCAACAAGCTTGATGCATGCCCTCTGTGATTTAGTTAATTCCCCAGGTTGCTCCTGAGGAAGTACAGTGATGTACTGCTTCCTCTTCCTGGCAAAGGGAAACTCATAGCATAGAACTTGCTTAAATGACATTTGATAGACACTCTTACTATTGGCATAGCTCCAGCAGAAAATACCAGCTTCTTATTTCAAGAGGAAGTACCCTAATGAATTCAGCCTGAGAAACACATGTTAAATAGTGCAAATTAAGCCCAAGGGAAATAAATAGGAAAAAAACCACATAGCATGGTTAGTAAGTTTAATTTGTGTTCTAGTATGACCACAAACTGCAACCTTCTTTCAGTGCTGCTGGTAGCATCAGTACAGAGAGGCACTAGACGGGTTGCTGAATCTCTGCTAGTGAAACTATGTCATGCCTGTTTGTGCGTATGTTCCTCAAGAATTTACTGTCTTCAGGACAGCACAACACAGCAAAATGCAATCCATAAATTATGAGGGTAAAGGACAACTTTTAAAGAGCAAATATCTGATGATATTGAGACAGATATATTGCTGTGGATATTGGAATGAAGAAACCCAAAGATTTTTCCCACAACTGTCACCTGCTGGCAAAGAAAATGATAAAGATAGAAGAAACCTGTACATTGTTTGCTTTGTTTTTCCTTAGACAACAAAGTAAAAATAACTGTATATTTGTTTCCCAGGAGAATGCAGGTGAAGCATGGGCAGCAGACAAAGTTATCGAAGAAAGGAGTGATGAAACAGCTTGACTCTATTACCTTCATTATTAGGTATCCTTCACCCTGCCTTGCTAAACACTTTGCCTTTGCCTCATAATATGTCATTTGTCAGCATTCTTTCTTCCTACTGCTAGCAAACACAACTTCCTTGTAATCTTTCTCTGAACTGACTCTCTGATGGTAACTTTGTATGGTTTTTTTCTAGCCAGAAGACTCCATCATGCTAACACACCAATTCATAGATTTGAGACAAAGCTCCTAGGATAGGTTAACAAAGTAGATTATATTCACAGAAGTTAAATTTTTCATGCTCCAACATATCTACAACTCTCAGTAACAGACCCCAGAAAATTTTTGTTTTCAGATGAAATTCAGTACATTTTACCAAGAAGTAATATTTAAGACATATCTTCCAGCTGCCCTATACCAAATGATTCTCTCCTATTAATTTTCAAAGTTATTCCCTGCATCTGAGCAATTATAAGTATCACTTAACAGCAAAGTGTCCCATACGCTATTTGCTGTGACCTATTCATAGACCACAGGATGTTAAGCCTTTATTCACTCAGACAGCTTTTCTACCTGAAGCTCTTGAGCTGATAACCTAGAGGAGAGCCTTGCTCTACAAAATTAGTTGCAACATATCCGTAAGATGGAATGAGAAAATCCAGTAGCTGAAGTATGCTTTATACTGTGACATATCGTTTTTTAACAGTCAACAGGATCATGACACTGAGAAAAATATGTATGGAAATTTAGCTCGTGGACATTTGAAAATATTGTTTAACTTATCAGCAAATCTCAGTGCAAATTAGGACACAGCCTTTCCTAAATCACCATGAAAGAAACATTTCAAGTGTTACAAGACACAGTAGGGTCTTGGCCTGCCAACCTGTGTCTTGATTACAGTGAATTTTATCACTCTAAATTTCATGTTAATGCCAAAGTAGAGCTGTAATTACCCAAATAGAAAGGTGAAAGAAAGAAGAAAGGACAAGAATGTGAGAGGCCAATAAAATAATTGGGATAAGAATGGTATGGCTTAATTAGGGATTTAACTTTCATGAGCCAAAAAGCACTGCTTAAACACATACATATATAAAGGCCAATCTATACCTCACTGAAGTCTACAGAGGAAAACCCTCTTCTGCTTTAAAGGACTTTCGATCAGCCCCATAAATATTAATGCTGCATTATACAAGTTTGTAGACTCGAATTTCCTTCCTTTTAGGGGAAAGCTGATCCACTAACAATGTCTGGCAGCTTTGAGATAGTGTGGGTGTCTGCATGTTCCTGCTTGCCCCAGGCCAGTTCTATGTTTATATACCTTCTCCTGAAATGCCACACTGTCTCATAGGAGTTACCAAAATGATGCACAGCATGCTTCCACCCTCATCTATGAAAAGCTTCTCTTCCTAAATTGCATTAATCATCATTCATAATAGTCTCTTGTCTGGCCAAGCACATGTAGTACATTACAGCAGATAATAATCTAGTCAGTAGTGTGGGCATACAGGAGATAAAAGAGTATGACCAATCTAAATATCTATCTGAGAAGGCTGCTGTAGTATTCCCAGTCCAAATCATTTCCCAAAGATACAGCACAGCAATGATCTGAAACAGAAGGAATTTGATCTTTTCATGTCATACTTAAAAAGCCTAAGAGAATGAAATATAGTAAATAAATCCTCCTTCAGTCAATAAGGATTGCCATTATGTTATCTTCCTTCTCCTATGACCCATACTTCTCTAGTGGCTAATAGAACCTTACCAAGAGAGAAAAGCAGGAGAAGGAAACTCAAATTTGATGAAAGTATGAGACATATATTTCCAGGCAGCCCAGTGCTTATTATTTTTCACTTTATTTCAATTCCTCCCACTCCTCCACAAAGTACCAAACACAAAGCATGGAATACTGTCCCTATTTGAAGGCACACACACACACACACACATATATATATAGCAGAAGTTTTCTCACAGTCCTGTTTCTGCCTGATACTGCCTAATTCTTCCCATAATCTTCACTCTGAATTCCTTCTGTCCTTGTGTTTCTGCACAGGATTCGCTTCTTAGGTGTAACAGATAATGAGCGCGTTCTCAGACTCAGCTTATCCTCCTCTTCACTCAGATAGAGTTTACAGCATAAAAGCCTCCCAAAGAGTTAAGCAAGTTCAGACAGTAACAGTTCAGTTTTCGACTGAAGGAAATAAATATTTCCCCCTGATCTCATATTCTATAGAAAAGCTTGACAATCTAACTTGTGCTCTGATCTGTACTGAAACAGAAGTAAAGAAACATTTGCTTTTTTTCTCAAATTCTCAAATTCTTCAACCGATCATCTCTAGGTTTCTGGCTGTTCTTCATCTGTCCTCCAGAAAAAACAAGGTTTCTCTCAGTTTGTTTTTCTCCTTAATAAAAGTATGGTGACTTTCCCATCAGTTCCCCACTACTTTTGACCCCTCTAGCAAACAAAGGTCTAGAATTCTGGGTAGGCTGACAACTGCAGGGGTGTCACTTTTGCAGATGCCTGCAGATCTGAGCCAAAGAGGATTTTATCTTTACAGTTTAACTCAACTTCTTTTCCACTTTTCAGGACAACCCTTTTCATAGCTGTAATAGTATTCAAATGTACCATGGCAGCAAACAAGCTTTGCTTTTCAGTTTCTACTTTGCTGTAATTGTGCTGCATGCTTTCGCTTTTAAAGTTTAAAACTTGATGAGAGCTGCTGAAAGCTCTGCATTTCCATTGCCACAAAAATTTCTTATATTCATTGTCAACTGGAACACAGAGACTAAAATGTACAAAATCTCACATCAACAAGCTTCTAAAAAGTGAAAAATTTCAGTACATTTATTTTACATACATACACTATTCTTTTTAATGTTGCATCTTATTAAGCAAGATCTCACCTTTGACCTTATGCTATTTTCCTTTCTTAAAGTAATAATAAAAATCCAAAATAACTAGTGGCCATCACAGCAAATATGCTGACTAGCTATTATACGCATAGCTAAGGAGATGAAAAATTCCTCCCAAAATCATAGTTCCTTGCCCCTAACACCTTTACATTTGAAAAGAAGCCAATAATGGCAAGTTTATGATCCCATTCTCTGCTCTTCAGCACAGCTGGCTGGGTATGCATCATGGACGAGTCTGCATCCTCCAGTGTGGTAAGCTATTGATCGAGAGCAGGCTCCCTCCCAGCTGATAAAATTTCCTCACACATACGCCAAAAATACTTCCAGCCTCCTGAATTCCTTCTCACATAACTGAGAGAACCCAGGCAGAATTAGAATTACTTCAAAATGAAATGTATCTTATACCTCATGACTACATGAAAACATGACACAAAGGGACTTGTAATCAGATTCAGGGGGAAAGTGGTGAAGTCAAACTCATGATTCATCCATTAGAGTTTCTCACTATAGGTAATAAATGAGGCATTTCTAGAGCAACTGAATAATTTGTACATTTTCACAGTAGATCAGACCCATATCGCAGAAGCTGGTTTTGTAATTGTGACACACAGAGGGAAATTCAGTGACTCAGTGTTCAGTGATTTTCATTTCCACCTCAATGGTATCCTGTTGGAATACAGGCAGGCAAATCTTATAATACAAGCAATGTAGAAACAGTTGTTACGTAAAGGGTTTTATTTTCTTCTGCTATCTGTGATTCTTTATCTATATTTCTTGTGTAAACCTGAATCTTGTAATAACACAGGAATTTTTATTAGTTTTAAAAACTCAGAATAACTTTGTACCCGAAGTCACTTTTATCAGTGATATATCATTATGCCAGTAAAACAGTGAAAGAAAAAATTCAGCACTTTCATTTTCTAAGCATAAAAACTCTCTAACATTTGAATTAGAATAATAAATATCAGTATTAACTCACATAGACTATCACCCAAGGAAGAATAATGCAAATGCATTGATAATGTAGTAAAAGAGGTTAATTGCTTTGCTCCTTTGTCCACACCAAAACAAAGAAGTATGCGACTGACCAAATTACTCATAACTTAAAAAACAAGAAAACAAATCTCCTTTATACGTTCCAAGAAAAGAAAATAAGTGTAACTTTAAAAAAGTAAAAAAATACAAATATTTTTTTCCCGGGCTAGAAATTTAGGAGAACACTGTTGAGTAACAAGGTCACTCAAAGGATTAGCATGATTTGAAATGAGCCATGGTGAAGATTCTGTACATTTCAAGAAGAACCACAACTATAAGAGTTCATAATACGGCTGACTGACAAAATTTCTTTATGTCTGCACAGAGGTAAGGTCAAGCATCACGCCTTTAGGAAGAGAGCTCTTCCTCGTATGCCCTGTTGCACAGAATGGCATCAGAATGCAGTTAATTAACACTGAAGGGTAGGTATTAATCTACCTTAGGAAACTAAATGAGTCATTGAAAGATGGTACAGCATAGGCAGGTTGGTTTTTTATTTTCTCTCTTTTTGATTTTTTTGAGACTTCACTTTTTTACTGTAGCTATCATTCTTCATCAGTTACAAATTTGAGATGGAGAAAATTAGTCATTGCATATACTTTTCTCTTCCTCACTTACTATTGCCTTAGACAGAACCGGCTAGTGTGGGGGCACTTCCCTGGCACCTCTGGCAAACTGGACTGCTTAACAGCATGAGTTCAAATAGGAACATACCCATAACGATGCATGTTAATGGAACACTCAAAACTGCTTGAGAGGTTATTTGCCCAAAACTTGTTACTTGAAGAGGAAGAGAATCACCAACCACATTAAACAGTCATGGACATATTACAAAGAGACTGTTGCAGTGAAGGAGTCAACCTAAAAAGAAGTCTAGGAGAAGCAGTAAAGGTTGCAGTGGTGGAAGGGACCTTGGTGTGGGCACAGATGCAGTCAGATCTCAGGGTGATGCTACCCAAGTTACCCAGGGATGTCCCAGCCCCTGCTTGCTGTGGCAGCACCCCCTCCCACGGGGTGCCTCAAGCAGCCTCTCCCACTGCCTGCCAGGTCTTCTGGAGCACCAAGACGGACCCGTGCCAAGGTGTTAGCTGGGAGCCCATGTAGTGGCCCCACCCCGGGAAGGTGTGCAGCCAGGGATGTCAGGAGGGGTGAGGCCCCGTCACCTGGGCACTTCCCCTGAGGGGGCTGCAGGGGCTTGCACTTCTTGGGATTAGTTACAGAGGGGTAGTCAGAGATTTGGGGGTGTTTATCAGCATTTTCTAAAGGGTTCCTGAAGTGGTTTATGGGTTGTATTACTGACACTGATCTCAAATGTGTAGCTCACTCATTGCTAGTTAATTACATATCATCAGTAAATCAATAAACCACTTCAATCCCGATTTGGTTTAACAACATGAAATGAACACCTTTCCTCTGTGAAACCTCATCACTCTTTACCATTTAGCAACATGAAATGGATTCCCTAATGTTTGATAACATGTTAAATTTTAAAATGTATTTTAGATCTTTGTTCCACAGGTACAAAGCCATTATAGTCAACAAAGTTATGCTCAGTTTACACCTCTAAAATCTGATGTCATACGCCTGTGGCTTTCAAACTTCTAATTAATGTTATTTACAATATTTTGCAAAGGGATTAATTTTAAATAACTTCTATAGTAAGAGTAACAGAGTTAAATTGACAGGTATGACAGTACAGAGATTTTTCTTGCTGCTTTTTTCATTCACTTATGGCCAAATCTTTCCTCAATTTCTTTCCTTTTTTTCTTATGCTCTATCTAGCTAATTTTAGAAAGAGAAAGCGAAGTATGCTTTTAAGCAGATTGTGTTTGCCCTTTTCAGAAAATTTTTCCTTCATTTCTATGAACTCTTCTGATTATATAGCCTCTTGATCTTTTCCAGTCACTTGAACAGCAGGTGGGAAAACCAGCTAATTGTACAGACATATTTTAGAAACTGCACGCAGATAAATATGTTCGTTGGCATGCTTACTTTGTACAATTAAAGCAATGTTATATACAAGGTCTTATTAAAAAATACTGACATAAAAGGCCCCACACACATACACATACAGAGGGAGGGGTTTAGTTCACAAATGCAACAGAAAAATTATTTTAATGAAGGCACAAAAGTTTTAGAAATTAAAACCTACATATTCTCAAGATTTCTATAACAACATTACTGCCTCACTTGTCACATAACAAACTATTTAATAAAATCTCATTTAGGAGACATCCCCAGGTGGCCCTGTTCTGCCACACAAGAATCTTTTAATGCTTTTCATATTAAAACATTTGAATCATTCTTGGAGTTTAGCCTAGGGGTCTATTATGAAATAATTACTCTTGAGAAAGGCAGTGAGGCTGCTTCCAAATATTTAAGACCTTTCTTAAAAATCCCCCTTACAAATAAGTCATTTTCAGTCCTATAGTTTCTTGCTCATGAAGCAATGCAGTTGATATTCTATGTATTGTGAGTCTGGGTAGCTGCTGAAGTACAGAAAATGTGGTCATCATAAAGAGTGACTGCAAGCAGCCTGAAAAAATAATTGGCTTGAGCCAGTTAGACTGAAAGATCAATCAGGGAGACACGTCTGCCTTACCTTAGGGCTCATGTAAATCTGAGATGCTGCATTCATTAAGTGCCTCCTAAGAACAGGACTGAAAGGTTCCTTTGTATGTTTGCATTTCCTGTTGGATCATGCAGGTACAGGCAAAAACCAGCAGTGTGACACCCAGCTTTGAAAGCCATGCAGCTTTCAGATAACTGCATAGTAACTCTTTTTAATGAAGCTACATGCCTTCCACATAAAAGCCATCTGGTACATCATGTGTTACATTCAGCTGCTACCATCATGTGGTATGATCTCTTGGTATATCAGGTTCAACATATGCATGCCACTCCCTGTACAAGTAGACTTACCCCTTGAGTTAAAATAAGTAAATTAATTAATAAATCTATTTTAAATTAAAAAAAAAAAAGATATTTAAAAGGTAGAGCCTGATAAATCATTAGAGTGCTGTTATACGTCAAATGTTAAACTATTTTTACTTTCTCCCTGCTGCATCACTGTTATCAGAGATACTATTCCATGGGTCCCATCCACCTGATACTGTACAGAGCCTGGAATTTTACTGGGGTATCTAAAATATTGTTATTGGTTTCACTGTGCTCTTTCTACAGAAGTAGGATACTTTTAATTTGTGGGTACCATTAAAACACTTAAGAATAGATAAGAGACCTCTGTAAGAGAGTGTTTTGAAACTTTGTTCTGAGATGTTTTCATGGAAATAATAAACCCCCTCTGCTCCCCAGACTGTGAGCAGATATCCCTTCAGAGCCAGGGGAAGTTTAGGATGGATATTAGGAAAAACTTCTCACCAAAAGGGTTGTCAGGCATTGGAAGAGGCTGCCCAGGGAGGTGGTGGAGTCTCCATCCCTGGAGGTGTTTAAAAAAAGGGTAGATGTGGTGCTTGAGGATATGGTTTAGTGGCGGACTTGGCAGTGATAGGTTAGCGGTTGGACTTGATGATCTTAAGGGTCTTTTCCAACCTTAATGATTCTATGATTCTACGATTTCAAACACCTCTGAAGGGCTGGCACTGATTTTAAAAGACTGGTGCAGTATTCTAGCATTTCAAACAGCTTTCCTCCAGATTAACTATTTTGCTATTTGGGCCCCCCAAAATAAACCATTTTCAAAGTCTGCAGAATTACTGTTGTTATTGAAACACATTACTTTGAAAGATTTTTGAGATTTAAAACACATCATTATCATAACTGATTTTAAACACTGCAGTTAAATGACTCCCAAGCAGTTCAACCAAGTTGAACTTGACCTTGCTTTCACTTTGCAGCCTGCGCCTTCAGCATGATAATTTGTACACTTGACATTATAAAAAAGGTAATATCTAGAGTCATAAGAGTATTGTGAAAATATTTCCAAGAGCATTTTTCGTAATTAGGATCCTTCAAATGACTTGCAAATAAAGCTCTCAGCCAATATTAACTAAACAGCAGAGTTTAGCCTCCTTTCTTTGCCTCAGCTTTGGGGTCTTTTCCTTTGCTTATTCAGCTTTTTTAAAATTGAAGATATATTCAAGTTCCTCTTTGCTATTTTTATGTTAATATGATTTAACTATTCGGCAAAAAGAAGGCAAAGAAACCTCTACTGATTGTGAAGGAGAGATTTCTGGAGGGCCAAAACAATCTGAGGTATAGCACATGGGAAGAAAGTAAAATGAAACACAACACTATTCACTGTACTATAATCAAAGTCATTTTTGGTATTATGCCCCTTTCAGGGCCCAATTTATCTTCTTTTTAATACACATAATTTTTAGAGGATTAATCTATATACACACATTTTGGAAATTCCTTAAAATGTAGCATTCTGAAATAATGTAATTCTGTCTATTTTTACACATTTAGATAAGACTTTTTTTCTGAGAATGTCTCCAGAAAAAGAGCCATCTCTGCAATAATCAGCCAGAGAAATAAGTTGGAGACTTTGACCCTTGCCTGTTGTTTCTGTCTCTCTAAAAACCCAGGTGAGTACTCAGTCATTTAAATTCTCCTAAGAAATGAGCACAGTTAAAGGACACTTTCAAAAGTACAGAACATTTTGTGTAATACCTCAGTAAGTATGGGGAGCTTATGAATTCTGATAATACCAATTATAAAAGTATGTGCATTTCTAGACACCTAAATACTTCTAGAAAGCTAGCTCTCCTCTGTACAACAGTGTAAAAACATCCAGCTAAATCAGGTTCTAGCAAACAAATCCGTGGACAAAACTTTAAATCTGAAGAAGAATGTAAGCAATTATGTAGTCAATAGCCTTCCCAAGAACTTGCAATTAATGTGGTTTTTTTGAATAAGAAGATTGTCTGGAAGGTAAAGACAATTATAAAAAGCAATTTTTTGCAGGTTTGGGGCTGCCCGATGTAGGTATATTCATCCCTGGTTCATACTACAGGTTGCTACACCAGGAGCTAAAAGATGTGTATACCCGCACTCCCAATACCCTGCTGAAAGTTTTAAGTACCTGTCAGTTCAGCAGACCTGCAATAACCATCTGGTCTGACTTTTTTTTTTTTTGATACTTCAAGCTTCTCCAATGTATCAACATGTAATTTCTTGCTCTGTTCCCTTCCTTCATTATGGAGGAATGTTACTTATCTCACATTACAGTGTGACTACAGTTGCATTCCTGCAGTATTGAGAACAATGGGCACAAAGGTATGTACATTTGTCTGTTGCTTATTTATTTATTTATTTGTTTGTTTAGCTAATTCTACCAAAATCATGTTTCTGCCACTTCGTTAAAGGTCAGGTTTCAATACAAGGGCTCTACCATCCTGCTGTCCATCACAGTTAAGAAAGCAGATAAACAAGTCTAAAATGCCTGCAGTGTAATTTTACCTTCTGTTGGCCTAAACACACACTTACCTTCTGATCCTTTGCTGCATTGTCTTATTGTACATGTTCTTTTATATCAGATACCCTCATGGCCAGCAACACAGCAAAATTCTGAAGTTTGCAGTTAATCAGTCAGTTATTCTACATAACTTTGATCTGTCTAATATAAAATACAACTTGTCATGTAAACTATACACTGTTTTCAATAATTCAAGCTGAAAATCTCCTTTTAAAGAAACTATTTTAAGACTGAGCGATTTTTCTCTACCTAAACCTGTTTTAACACCATAAACTTTATTAAACCTTGCACAAAAGAAAAATCAGATTGTAGGCATTTCCTTTTTTAAGGTATCTTCCCATTTTGTAGGTATCTAAATACTTCTGTAACGATCATGCATAGCAGCATTAATGGGCAAGCCCTCCTGGCCTTGCTTACTTAGGGTGTCAAATAAGAAAAAATACATACTATATCTCTCTATTGCCCAGCCCACTCCCTGGAAAAAGCTGTCTTTGAATAAAGACACAGTAAGCATTTCTGCTTTCTGAAAGATCAGAATTCAACTTCTGACCACAGAGAAATAGATGTGCAATCTTAGATTTTTCTTTGCACAAACCCACAGAGGTTTTTCTAAGTCCTACACATCCGAATAATTTTTTTTCTGAGTTTTGAAAACCTACTCATGTACTTTGTCAACTTGTACAAGAGATAAATAAGAAAACACACATAAATATGATTCCTTTCTTGTTGAAACTCTAGTCTAACAAATGTCATGCCTCTACATATTTCAAGAAAATGCTGAGAGAGTTAAAAACAGCTTGTGCTATCTGAACTAAATATGTCTTTAAACAACTAGAGGAGCATACACCTACCATATTAGATAATGCCCAAGGAAAGAAGCAATTCTTATTGTGCAAAACTGAGGCATAGCTCTTATTTTGGACAGCAAAGCTAGCCATTTGTCTGTCAGAGAGGCTGATGTTCAGAAGTGATAAGTAACTTACATACACCATGGACACCCAGTGTCTAGAAGTCACTAAGAGGGCTGAATGATACATGAATATCATGTGAACATCTACTGAATGTCAAAATCAGGCAGAATAAATTAGAAAAAAAACCAAACCCCAAACAAATCTTGAGTAAATGATATGCCTAAACACTTTCAATGTGTCTGGAAAAAACTCCAAAACCAGTCCTTCATGTAATGTTTCAGCATTTCCCTTTTCATCAGCAAAAGGATTTTTGCAAGACTTTTTTAAAATGAAGAGGAACTAATCTACTAACTCTGGAGCTCCATGTAGATTCTAATTGAAATCTGGAGCTGTCTGACCCAAAACAAAGACCAATATGGTGGGAGGTCTAGGAAGAAGGATATTGTTTGCTTAAATGTATTTTATATTGTACACTGGTGTAGTAATAGTGTGCTTCAACCAGTAATTGCTCACAGATTCTAGTAAACTAATAAATTAATATGTGGACTCTTCCAGGTAACAGGGGCAAAGAGTACAAACTTCTTTAAAAAATGCAAAGACACACCCAGCACGTTTTGCCAGTCATTTCCTCTACTTCTGCACATCTCAGTTTTGCAGAAACCTAAACTTCGCACATAGACTGACAACCTTTGGAAAAATTGGTAGCTTAGGTTCTTCACTTGTAGCAAGCATCTCAATATGAGGAAGAAAATTACACAGTTGCAACACCACTGAGAATTAACAGGATGTAATTAGGTAACTTACAGACCCAGTATGGAGATTTTGCTTTGTGGCAGCCAACCCAAGACCCAGCTGAACTCCTAATGGTCTTCAGAAAACATTAGATTAAATGTCTGACTTTCCTATCTCAAGTACCTCGGAAATTTTTCTTTCTATGAAGAACATAAATTTTGTTATACCATATAAAATAAAACAATGCTGATTCTGCTGCCCATGAGGGAATATAGGACACTCATCTAGGCCCGTCCTTTCAGACACTGTTTATTACCCTTCGAAAAAAAGATGTCTGTATGATAAAGTCTGCATAGTTGGAATACCTCTTTGCACTCCAAACCAACTCTAGAAGCTGACTAGACAGCTCCTCCTCAATAATAACTAGGACTTTCTTAGGTATCAGCTGATCACTTCCAAGGTAAATCTGATCAATGTACAAAGCAGGTGGCCTTTGGCCCTTAAGAAGGAAAGTCATTATGTGACAAGTAGGGAAAATCTTGCTTTAGAAAATACAGTTGTAATCTGGGAGAGGAAGTGTTCACTGTAAATCAGTTCATGACTTTTTCTCTTTCACTTTTTCAGAATGAAATATTTTCAAACTAGCACTTGGATTTATTTATGCTATTGAAGAAAAAAATGTTGAAATCTTAGTTTGTTCTCTCTTATATCTTGTTTCACATGTTTACATGAAAACAGAGGTTGTCCTAGCCTTCCCTTTTCCCTTTGCCATTCCACATTTATCTTCTCTTTGGAAAAAATACTGCTGCTGGTTTAAAAAAATTACTTCAAAACATGAAAAAAGGCAGGGATCATGAGAACAGTATTTGTAAGCAGAGATAGTAACTTTTACAAAGATGCCTCAGCCCATTAATTCCCAATGATTCATGAACATCCTAATTTCCACCTGTTGGTGTTGGCAAGGTAGGTTCTGACTGATTTTGTACAGCTTTAGAAGAGCAAAAATATTTATGCTGGTATGTACCTATATATTTCAGAGATTGTTTTGCACGGATTAAAAGTTCCTTTTTCAGGAGACAGCAATTGTTGTTGACATCAGCAACATACTGATCTTTGAATGAAATGGAAGATTGCTGGGAAACAACCCCTACCAGTAAGCTGTTTGCACAACACTTACGTATTGCTATCACTGAAATGAAGTGAATTATACTAAAAGCTGTGACAGATACAGCATCAAAGTTTGCCCCCTTTGCATTCAGCCACACCTACCACTTAAGCACAACACGAGGAAATAACAGTGAAGGTCTAAATGACCTGAAAGGAATTTCATTTAAAGTTTGCTACAGTTGAGCCAGTTGTCAGAGATATTGTACTTCTCCGATTATTATTTTGCACATTTGCATGGGACCACAGAGCAACAGAGGCCAGTAAATTGAGAAACACAGGAGTTCTATTACAGACTGCAGGAAATATGAACAAGTACCTCCACTGGCTGTAGTCTAAAGTCTTCTATTTAAAGTAAGGAGTCCTATTTTGTACGTGACCTATAATTTGTACTGTCAGTTGTCCTCTCTAGTAGCTCTTTAATCTAGAATGAATATTAATAGTCAAATAAAAATAGCAGTTTCTGTGGGAAAACATCTAAAACATTTAAATACAAAATCATCAACTTTGACCTGAAAGGAGACATTCTGGAATAGCAAGACATACTGCCTATTCAAAATCAAAAAGAATTAAAATCACCCAAAACCTGATAGCATGGGTTTTCCAGCTTTTCACAAAAAAAAGAGGGCTGAATAAGTGTCAATCAGTTCATAAACCAGTCATAGAATTGTTTAAGTTGGAAAAGACTGCAAAGGTCGTCGAGTCCAACCATACATATAACACTGCCAACCTCCTCTAAACCATGTCCCTAAGTGCCACACCTACATGTCTTTTAAATACCTCCAAGGATGGCAATTCAACCACTTCCCGCTGCAGCCTGTTCCAATGTTTGACAACCCTTTTGGTGAAGGAAGTTTTCCTAATATTCAACCCAAACCTCCCCTGGTACAACCTGAGGCTGTTTCCTCTCATCCTATCACTTGTTACTTGGGAAAAGAGACCAACACCCACCTCACTACAACCTCCTTTGAGGTAGTTGTGGAGAGCGATAAGGTCTTCCTTAAGCCTTTTTTTCTCCAAGCTAAACAACCCCAGTTCCCTCAGCCGCTCCTCATAAGTCCTGTTCCTTAGACTTTTCACAAGCTTTGTTGCCCTTCTCTGGTGACACTCCAGTACCTCAACGTCTTGTAGTGGGGGGCCCAAAACTGAACACAGTATTCGAGGTGTGGCCTCACCAGTACCAAGTACAGGGGCACGATCCCTTCCCTACTCCTGCTGGCCACACTATTCCTGATACCAGCCAGGATGCTGTTGGCCTTCCTGGCCACCTGGGCACACTGCTGGCTCATGTTCAGCTGGCTGTCAACCAGCGCCCCCAGGTCCTTTTCCACCAGGCAGCTCTCCAGCCACTGCTCCCCAAGGATGTAGTGTGGCATGGGGTTGTTGTGGCCCAGCTGCAGACCCTGCACTTAGTCAACCCAGTCTGTCCAGACACCTCTGTAGGGCTTTCTTACTCTCAAGCAGATCAACACTCCTGCCCAACTTGGTGTTGCCTGCAAATTTACTAAGGGTCCACTCGATACCATCTGAATTAAATTCAAACTGAACGATTAAAATACCCATATCACTTGCAGTTACGCATCTTCATTATAATATTCCTCAGAGAGGTTAGTGAAAACATTATGTATAACAACATTCTGAGTCTATTTTTCTTGTGACTCCTTTTATTTTGTTGTATGTAGTGCAAAAGGAATTGATATTATACAGGATACCACATTAACTGATGCCACAGTAGATGCAAATGTACTTGGGCAGCTGCCAGTACCAGCAAGCATCGTTCAGTGCAGCAGGGCAAAAGACCATCAACTGAACACAAGGTGAAGGGTTTATGTTTTTCAATATATTTCAAAATCAATTACAGTGAACTAATTATCAGACAATGCTTTAAGGTTTGTTCTTGAAAAATGCAAATTCCTCATAGGACCCAATAAGCGACAAATTGTACAATGCCTGCTTTATATACGTAGTGTAGAAGCCTTAGTAAGGCAGTCTGCAGTAAAATCAGGAATCTTTAATTTTATTAGCTATTTTAATGCAAGTGCAATGTAGAGAGTATTTAAGGTTCAACTAATGCAGTAACACTTTATTGTTGTTATTATTGTTGTTGTTGTCATGTTACCATGGTGACTTCTTTAGCCAGTGGGGTTTTCTTGTTGTGGTTATTGTCACTGCAATAAATGAATTGTGGTCCAAAGCCAAGAACTGATGCTGATCAGAGATTTATCTGCCAGTTCTAACCTCTTGATAAGTACATATGGATTCAAACTACAAGTTTTTAAAGTACATTTTTTAATCATAGCTGTATACATATTCATGTTCTGTGGGTTTTTGCCATTCATAATCTAAAGGACAGTATCCATCAGGTAGCTGAGAATTTGAAAGCACAATTTTAGCAGTGGTTAGATGTCTAGAACCAAGATAATCCTAAATGTTTTGCTGAGCTGCAGATTTTTCCTACCTAACTCTAACACTATCTTACTTTTCAACTTTGAAATCTCCACAGTGTATGTACCAAATCCGTAATCTGCCTAGAAGCGTATCTCACAGGAAAGGACATTTCTGAATTTATTTCACACTCAAGAATGGTCTGTATTCATAAATAAGATGCACTGCCCCAACCTCTGCATTCATTGTACCTCTCAAATGTCAGGGACAAATCCGTTACCAGCCAGGTATGCCTTCCTTTAGAAACAGGTCAGTGAAAGGGTAGGAATGGAAAATGTTGATGTTGCTCAGTTTCTAACAGTGAGAAGCGCAGCATTTAAAGTCAATAGAAAACTGATTGTGAAAGAGAGAGAGGATACAAACACACAAGTTTCATTGTGCACCAAAAGCCATCTCCCCCCTTCACAAAAATGTCACTGTTTTGCACCTGGAATACAGTTGCATATCTTCAGCAAGTGATGTGGACAACATCCATGGCTATGCCACACTTTAGAAAGTGTGCCATATCCCTTAAATCCCTACCTGGGAATAACTTATTTAAGCTACCATATAAGAGTAAGAGATAAGTAAGTAAGACCACCATATAAGAGAAAAGACCATGTTCCCTCTTTTTGCACATGGAAAGGATTTCAGATTTTTGATATGGAGTAGACAAAGGTCCATATCACTCCCTTGCTCTTCACTTTTCCTGCTGGCTCTCTCCAGGCAGAAATATGCCAACAGTACTGGTTTTGATTAGCATGTTATTTTGAAATCTGTTAGAGGGTGCCTGACATACTAGACATTACTTTACAGAGAGCTTTAGCACTTCACTCCAGACCTTCACAATGGGAACAAGAGACCTAGAATTTCAGCACTTATACATCTGCTGCTTCTGTAACTTACTGTGCAACTTGCTCAAGATTACAAGGGAAGTATGAAGCTGAATGTGAAATCTAAATTCTGATTCTTAGTCCAGTCCTTTAAGCATAAGGCAGCTCTTCTCATGTAAAGACATAAACTGAATAATAGAAAGGCAGAACTACTGTCCAGAGGTTTGCAGACAGAAATAGACAGTTAAAATTTTTTAACTGTTAGAGATGGTATTGGACTAACATCTGTCAGTTTTTGCTTTAAACACAGGTAAAATAAATTATTTTTGCAATATAGCTATCATTCACATATTTAAAAATAAGAGCATTCAGAAGAAAATTCTTAAAGGACTGCAATAATTTTTTTAAGATAACTAAATAAAACTCTCTCCTGTTTCACAGACTGATACTAGGGACCAGGAGTTAGTATGTAGAGCTCCCAGATGCCAGCTGGAGTGGTAGAGGCACAAGAGAAAACCAGAATTACAATAAAGATTACTGGCTGGTGAGCTAGAACAGTGCTTCTCACACTGCGGTCCAGGGAGCACCATCAGCAGTCTGTAAAGCCAGTTCTGTCATACCAGGGAGACATCTGTCAGTCTCCAAGCAGAGATGTGTTCTGCAGCTGTAGCCAGCCCACAGTTCTTTCATTCAACACAGATGATTTTTTTAATTAGCTAAACAACATCAGATAATCACAAGCACTGCACTAAAACCTGCATGGCTGCCTCCTTACCCCTGGGCTTGCTTCACTGCTTGTTCTGCCAGATGTAGGGTTCAACAGTTAAAATGAGAGTCAGAGATGGGATTCAGGAGGACAATAGGCTCTTCAATTACCCCAAATTTATCATCGCAGAAGCTGGAAGAGCACACCCTACAGCTCCAGCCACATGCACAGGCTGGCTAGAGCACTAGGCAGTGCTCCTTCCTCTGCATAGGCAGGTGGTAGAGCCAAACACGGTATCAGGTCACAAGGGTCCATCAGTCTTGTACAGGGAGTAGGCAAGGAAGCAGGCAGTACACAAAGGAAGACCTTCTTCTCCAAGCCTGGGATGCTGCAGGGAGGCCCCATGCCACACAGGACTACAGCTTCTACCAGTGAGTGAGAGGGCTGGCATCACATTTCCAGGGAAGCAGGAAAGCTACATGAGGAAAAGTTTACCTGCCCTAAGTCATCCCACAAATATTCTGACTCACTGGTATTTCCCAGCCCAATGCTCACACAGACATACCAGTGTGTTTTGAAGCTCCCTACCTCAGCACTGCCCTTTTGTGGCACAGAAGAATGGAAACTGTATCCTCCT
The DNA here is from genome assembly GCF_963921805.1 of Phalacrocorax carbo. NCBI lineage: Eukaryota > Metazoa > Chordata > Aves > Suliformes > Phalacrocoracidae > Phalacrocorax > Phalacrocorax carbo. Next base: position 47,842,948 of record NC_087548.1, read on the forward strand.
CTGACTATGACAGTAAAATAAATACGTCATCACTCACTTTTTTGATTCAAGCTATGATCAAGAGTTTGTATATCATCTGACTGCTGCAGTTCACCATTGCAGTCACACAGAAACCAAGAGCGAGCTGCTGAGTGAGCTAACAACCTGAAAGCACTCGGAGCCATAAGCAGATTTACTGTTATTCTGAGGATACAAAACAAGCTCCCAGATCTCAGCACACCAGGAATTTTCCAATGTTTGGACCTACAGACCATTTATTATGAGTTGTGGTCAGCTCCATCATTAAAAATATAAGTTTTCTCCATAAAATGTTGTGGGAAGAGGAAGACAGTTACTTAACAGCAAGAAGATGGTGTCATAACCTTCTCTTCTTTAACAAGAGTTCATTTCATCTTTGAAATATTGCCAAAAATGACAGTGAATCTAACAGCCCTCTCCACCCTAAACTTAGGTCTGAACTTTGAAACCAATATTTAAAGATTTGCCTTCAGGCTCTTTTAATCAAGTATTCTTTTCCCCATAAAACAGGTGGTAAACATATGTATGTGTGTGTCTGTGTAAAAAATGTATATGTACGGATAAATGCGCTTAAATACATACATATAGTGAGAGAGACTCAATGAATATGCATTGGGCAGGGAGGTCTGCACGTGGGAGCCTGTGTGTGTGTGAAAGGCCTGTGTTTGAGACCAGGTGCTGGGAACAAATAATGGGCTGCAAAAGGATCCATGTCCAGACCACATCACCAGTCTTCAGATCTGACTACCCACCTCACTACCCCAACACCTGCCTGAGATAAATGAATCAAACCTACTGCATGAGCTCAAGTAATTCTAGTTAAACATAGCCAAGTCTTTATGTAGTAGGACTGAATTTTATACGAAAGATGCGTTCTTAAGAAAAAGCACTTAAAATTTTTCATTACTTTGTGTGCATATGTACTCTTTTTTTGGTGAAATTTGTTTCTAAATTCATAGTTTTATGGCTTAGTTCTATCTGGATCAAAGATTAATATTAATAACTTTCAGGATCTCGTTCTTCGATCACTTAGGACTCCACAGACATATACAAAGAGAGAAAGTTGATTTCTTCAGCTGATGATCTCTTAGCATTAGGATTGCTGAGTGACTCATCTGTATGGGCATAGCATTTCCCTATTAATTAATGTGGTTAAGGATGCTTTGTCAAGGTGGTTACAAGCTCTCATCTCATTAGTTAAGAGTCCCATTCTCTAAAGAATAACAATTTTGTCCTATTTACTATACATTTTACAATTGCTGGCCATTGCTTTCAAATAAGACATTTTTTAAAAGCATTATTTTCAGCTTATATCTTGTAAGCAAATAATCAAAAAATCTGAAACTGCTTAACCAGTCAAAGTCAAAAAAGCAAGAAAGGTTTGTCAGTCCCTGGTCTGAAATGGAATAACTTAGCCTGTCAGCAGCAAATCATGTGGGGCTGGTTGATTTCTGTTAAGAATTATGCACTTGCCAAGATCAAAAAAGGGTTTACATTTTCCTTTTCTATAAGGTAAACACCCTTCTTATTAGCTTCTGATATTTTATTCCCTGCAATCTTCCTTTGAGAACACTATGTAAACACCCTTTTTTTTTTGTTGTTCCCAATAAGACAAATCCAAACTCATTCTTTTTTGTTGATATACTGTGTTTGAATAGGAAAATATGGAAATGGATCAAATGACATCCAACATCTGACTGCCACATTTGGCCCCACTGACTTTTTTTATGGCTGCAGATCGCAGTGAAGTTGAATGGAACTTTGTTAGCTGAGGCATTTAATAAGTAACATTCTTGTGAAGAAAACTCTGAGTTAAGCAGAGTTTAGTACCCTCTTTCCCTTTCTCACAGTCTATATTTATGATATTTGTCCTGCAAAAGTGTCTCATTTCTGCCCTATTACATTTTAGTAAATGACATAAAATCCCTTGCTAAAATTAATGTTAGAATGGCAAAAGAGAACTTATGAATAGGCACAAAACCAGTTAATCACCTAGAATCCCAAGCACCACCTTGGATGCACATTTTGTCCTATAAGTATGACTAATTAGTTTCATGTATGGTTTTTCTTCTTACAGTTATGCCATCTCTGAAACAAGGCTCTACCTGAGTTTGCCTTCCTGCAGGGAAAAATGATGCTAAATTAGCACTTAACATTGAAATGCTTTGCCGTTTCTAATGCAATGCTGAAGGTGAGTTTGCAAATAGTATAAGCTGGCATAAATTATGTCCAGCATGATGCCATCTGGTTTCCTCAAAGTTGTTTTCTGGATTTCAAATTTCAGCCTTAAGTTGTTCTAGACTTGAAGCAATTTTTCTTTTTTTTTTTTTTTTTGACCATTATGACAACTTCTCTTCAAACACATATGCCTATAAACACCCTTTCTGTGGAGACTGGCAAACTGGTAACAACGGACAAGAAGGCTGAGGTACTCAACAACTTTTTTGCTTCAGTCTTCACTGGTAACCTCTCATCCCACAGGTCTCGAGTGGGTGGACTGCAAGACAGGGACTGGGGAGCAAAGTCCTTCCCACTGTAAGAAATATTGGGTTCATGACCACCTGAGGAACCTGAACATACATAAATCTATGGGACCTGACAAGATGCATCCCAGAGTCCTGAGGGATTTGGCTGATGTAGTTGCCAAGCCACTCTCTATGATATTTGAAGAGTCATGGCAGGCTGGTGAAGTGCCCACTGACTGGAAAAAGGGAAACATTGTGCCCATTTTTAAGAAGGGTAGAAAGGAGGACAGTAGAAACTACCAATCTGTCAGCCCCGCCGCTGTGCCTGGGAAGATCATGGAACAGATCCTCCTAGAAGCTGTGCTTCCAGGTACATGGAGGACAGGGAGGTGATTCGAGACAGCAAGCGTGGCTTCACCAAGGACAAGTCCTGCCTGACCAACCTAGTGGCCTTCTATGATGCAGTAACTACACCGGTGGACAAGGGAAAAGCTACGGATGTCTTCTATCTGGACTTCTGTAAGGCCTTTGACATGGCTGCCACATCCTTCTCTCTGAATTGGAGAGGTATGGATTTGATGGGTAGACTGTTTAGTGGATGAGGAATTGGTTGGATGGTCACCTCTAGAGGGTACTGGTAAACAGCTCAACATCTGGATGGAGATCTGTGACAAACTACGTCCCTCAGGTGTCTATGTTGGGAGAGTGTTGTTTAATATCTTCATCAATGACACAAATAGTGGGATTGAGTGCATCCTCAGCAAATTTGTAAATAATGCCAAGCTGAGTGGTGCAGCTGACACACCTGAGGGACAGGATGTCACCCAGAGGGACATGAGTGAGCTCAAGAAGTGGGTCCATGTGAACTTCATGTGGTTCAACAAGGCCAAGTGCAAGGTCCTGCACCTGAGTTGGGGCAACCCCCAACATCAATACAGGCTGGGGGATGAAGGGATTGAGAGCAGCCCTGCAGAGAAGGACTTGGGGGTGCTGGTGGATGAAAAGCTGGACATGAGCCAGCAATGTGCACTCACAGGCCAGAAAGCCAACCATATCCTGGGCTGCATGAAAAGAAGCATGGCCAGCAGGTCAAGGGAGGTGATTCTGTCCCTCTACTCTGCACTGGTGAGACCCCCCTGCAGTACTACATCCAGCTCTGGAGTCCTCAGTACGGGAAAGACATGGGCCTGTTGGAGCAGGTCCAGAGGAGGGCCATGAAGATCATCAGAGGGATGCAACAGCTCTCTTATGAGGAAAGGCAGAGAGAGTTGGGGTTGTTCAGTCTGGAGAAAAGAAGGCTCTGGGAAGTTCTTATTGCAGCCTTTCAATAGTTAAAGGGGGCTTATGAAAAAGATGGGGACAGACTCTTTAGTAGGAACTGTTGCAATAGGACAAGGGGTAATGGTTTTAAACTAAAAGAGAGGAGATTTAGACTATACAGAAGGAAGGATTTTTTTATTATGAGGGTTGTGAAACTCTGGAACAGGTTGCCCAGAGAGGTGGTAGGTGCTCCCTCCCTGGAAACATTCCAGGTCAGGTTGGATGGGGCTCTGAGCAACCTGATACATGTGAAGATGTCCCTGATCATTGCAGTGGGGTTGGACTAGATGACCTTTAAAGGTCCCTTCCAACCCATACTATTCTGTAATTCTATGATTCCATGATTCTATGACAGTGTCTGAAATATTCACTTTCTAAGATTAGCACAATTCTCCTGCACTTACTTTGTACCCAGACAGGACCAACACTTTCTATTCAAAAACTTATTTAAACCTGTACTTCAGGCAGAAATCATGCAAGTGTTACTCACACCATACCATCTCACTGAAAGTGGTTAATTCTTACCTATAAAGTTATGGTGAATGTTATGTTAGCTGACATAACACATTAAGGTTCTTTTGTCACAAGAGCAAGCAAGCTCTTGGCAGATATTCCCCTTATAAATTTCACCTTTACCCTATCATACTCTCCAAATAAGAGTTACAGGATTTTATCTTTCCCCTACAGAAAAAAGCGTTTCCCTTAATCTCTGGGCAGATAAATATGGCTGAACAACTTTTCTCAGAAACCTGCTTGAAAGCTGAGAGGATTCCCAGAAACATATTGCTCCCAAAGATGAAAGTTTAGCAAGGTCATAGTTGTCTGAAAATCACAGCAGTAGAATAAGAGCAATTATGTAACCCTAACTTTAGCTGACAATGACCAACATTTTACTATAAACCTGCACACCTGTATAACATTAGTCACAGAAAGCAGCAGAAACTAAATTATCGAAAAGTACTTTCACAGGATGATAGCTCTCTTTTGACCAGAAAGATGTTTCAGCTAAAATCACCAAGGTCTCATTTTTATGGTTTTCCATTCTGATCCCTGATTAGGACTCTGGAATGAACTTTCTGATTCTGAAACAGCTCTCAGCGCTGTGGCTAACAAGTAATTCCTCCCATGCCCTCCCTTGCAGCAGTCTGCTTGCATTCTCCACTGCTTCTCACAAAATGAATGTCACGCCTCCAAAAGACCTTCATCCATCAATGTCCTCACTCTCCAGGTTTTACAAGCACTCTGAGGTTAAAGAAAATATTCTCTGCAGGTACTGGGAGTAGTTCACCACCACAGCAAGAACAAAAATGTATACAGCAATGAGCTTCTCTGCTGGGAAGAAGTCTGCCGGAGTGATGTTTCATTTCATTCTTTTAAACAGGAAAAGACACTTTCCTCATTTATTATACGTGTGGATTTTTTGTTGGGGTTTTTTTTTTCAGTAAAATCTTTTTAAAATTTATTTCACATGCAAAAATGCAGCAGTTGAAAATATTTTAAATGCATACAGAAAAGGTTCTGAGGCATAGCATAGTAACTTTAAGATAGTGATGCTTTTCTTTGCCTGCAACATCTTTCTGAACTGGGAATTGCTTGCTACAGCATCCCTTTAACATCCTAGAGGCTATTTTCAGAGCCAATTTGCAGTTCCATAGAAGTCATTGAGTCATTCAACATTGTTCAGTTCAACGCTGAGTATGGCTCAGCCCTTCAAGAAAATATTGGTTACTCAGGTGACTATGTATGTGTACATATACATATATATACACACACACATACACTAATGTTTTAATGTTTGTCCAATTTAAATGACCACATTTTCCGACTATATTCTCATTGGTGACAATTATTTCCTTAGTAATACCTTATCACTGAATGATGCAAGAGCAGATTTAGAATTTCTTTGAGTGTTTTTCATTTTACTGTTTTATTGTACTAAGAGGAATTGGACAAAAGCTTTTTTAAGCATCCTGAAACAGCTTCCACATTTGCAGGTCCTGGTTTTCCCAGGGAAATTTTAACAACACTGAACCTGGATGCATAAACAAGGGAGGGCCAGCTGGGGGTCATGAATGCTGACAGAAGGCTTGGCTGCCTTGACCAAGGGGTGTCAGGAGGACATGTAGGAAAATTATGACCTTATATTTACAGAGACCATCTTGTTCAGGTTAGGTCAGATACTGTGGGAGGCTGCCCTGAAGCGTAACTTGTGAAGGGACCAAGGAAATGTGGTTTATTTTAAAGACAAACTCTTCAAAACCGCAACAGTGTTCCTTTTTGAATACCTGTATTTTTTGTTTCTTATAGTTCATTTTTATTTTATGGAAGCAGTGGTTTCATGTGTCTGACTTCAAATGAAAATTTGATTACAGAAGATATAAGCTACCATTTACAGAATCACAGAATGGTAGGGGGTTGGAAGGGACCTCTGGAGATCATCTCATCCATCCCCCCTGCTTCAGCAGGCACACCCAGAGCAGGGGGCACAGGACCGTGTCCAGGCGGGTTTTTAATGTCTCCAGGGAAGGAGACCCCACAGCCTCCCTGGGCAGCCTGTTCCGCTGCTCTGTCATCCTCACAGGAAAGAAGATTTTCCTCATGTTCAGGTGGAACCTCCTGTGTTCCAACTTGTGCCCATTGCCCCTCGTCCTGTTGTTGGGCACCACTGAAAAGAGCCTGGCCCCATTCTCTTGACACCCACCCTTTAGATACATATAAGCATTGATAAGAGTACTGTCTAATTTTTTGTTTGTACCAAGATTCTAAGTTATTCTTCATTAGAACTTCAACACACTAGATGTTACCTTTTTTTTCCAGCTTTGCTTGTGTCAGTTCCAGGAACTTCGGAGACGGGATTCTTGCCAAATTCAAAACAATTCCTGTCTGCAATGTGGTTCCCCCCTCAGTACTGATGAGTAAATAGACCCTCCCCTTTTACCTCTGCAAAAACGTTAATAGTCTAAGAATCATTTGAACTGGAATGGAGAACTTTTTTCCCTGAGAAGTAGATCACACCATTTATAAAAAAAACACTTCAACCTGCCAAAACCTATATAGGGGACATAATGCTAGACAAAGACCAAAGACAGTAACTCAAATGAAACTATAGCTGCAGAATGCTGGAAAGGAGACATGAGCTCTGTTTTTATGGTGTAAACATTCAGACTACACTTTTCTTAGTCAATCTGTGTATTGAAGATATTTAGTGGGATTTATAATTCCACTTCTGCATAAAACGAGGGGCAAGAAGCCTAATAGGGACACATATTTCTTTAAAAAAAAAAAAAAAAACAAAACAAAACAAAACAGAAAGACTTATTGAAAGCATTTTGTTTAGAAGAAACTGACTATATCAATTCTACTTCTTTCAATGTTTGTGCTATCTATCAGCTCCTTGTATTTTTTTCTCTTTTAGAGGCTTCTTACTGTTGATGGTTTGGTGCATTATCCTTTATTCTCTAAAAATCAAAATAGTTCAAGCACAGAAAGCTAAAGCTGCATGAAACATGACTGTTTCCAACCCCTGAGGTAATTATATAACGAGAGGTTCATCTGAAAAGAAAGACCAGCAAACATTAGAACTTGCTCCAGGATAAAGTAACATTTGGTACCAATTAGTAGCCTTTTGTTTGAAATGCTTGCGTAGTTTTGCCTACAAGCCAAACTGTGAGATCTTACAAGATGATGCAAGAGGACTATTTTTCCCTTCTAGGGCAATACAGAATCCTGTTAAAAAAAAAAAAAAAAAAAAGCCTAGTGCTATCTTCAGCAAAAGAGCCAAGTTTCAAGTTACTCTCCTCCTGAGAACATGTGGAGGGACAGCAGCTCCACTGGCCCATGTATTGACTGGGTACTTCCTCATGTCTAAAAGTGGTCATGCCATTTCCAGTGCTGGACAGTCTTACTTTCTGTTACCCTCTGGCCAGTTATGATACTGTAATTTTATAAAGTCAGATAGATACAAAATGACACAGAAGAAATGAAGAGCAAGTTACAGCCCTTCTCACATATACACATATACAGATATAATTGTTTGCTTCCTTACAAAGTAAATTGGAAGCTGGAAAAGCATCAGGTCATATTTTCACACCCAAAAGTCCATTACGTTGGCATAGTTGTAGGCAGCAGGATCTCAGATGATGATACCATTCAGTCAAAAGATGAAATTCTTTATACAGAATTAAGTGTCTGCAAAAAGTAACACAGGCTTCAGAGAATAAGGAGTTGGAATAAGATGCATTCAGATGTTTTACATAAAAATGGTAATCTTACCCATTCCTTTATGTCTTTTGCTTTGCTTATGACACAAAGTAACTTAAATGCAAAAGAGAGAAAACCAAGGGAAACTGCATATAAAGATAGCAAAAGCAGTGAAAAATTATATCACAAATATTTTATTTAAAAGCAAACCCTTGAGCATCTCATACAAAAAATATTAATATAGATTCCTAGATCCCAAGTGTTGTAGAACCAATAGCCACTATAATTTCTGTATTTGCTCTGCTTTTCCTATCATTATAGCTATTTTTTTTCTTTCTTATTTAGTGTTAAATATAGAAACAAAGTACGCTGCTTGTTAAACTTTGCCCAACATTAGGCATCTCCTTTATATTTCCTGCCATAATACTCTGAAGTTTGTCAGGTTGGGCCAGGATTACATGTTCACTGATACACTTCAGTGCTTTTTTGACATGAGACATTACAGCACTTTCTTCAAACTGTTAAGATGGATTGTGCTAGCCCTTGGTATTATGCCATTACATTTAGCCATGTCATTATTCTGGTCATAATATTATGATAAGTTACCACACATGGAATTCCAAACAAGAATATAATGATTTTATTTTATTTTCACTTAATTTTCTCTCCATCCTGTACACTTATACCAAAATACCTGCTTTACAGAAGAGAGCAGGGTTGATTTTATCTAGTCCCCATTTCACCTGAAATCCTGCTATGGCAGAAGCTGTTTGCATTCTCACCCTCACCTGTTGAAAACCCAGTGACAAGATTTGCTCCTGCCTGAAGTCAGTGCCTGGGCTAAAGGTCTTGATTCACAGAAATTAAACTAGCAGTAAAGGAGCAAATATTTAAAATGATCTAGTAAACACAGAGGTTACCCAGGGTTATGATGAATTCCCAGAGAGCAGCCTGAGGAAGGAGTCGAAGGCAGTCTGATTTTTCCTAACATTACTGCTCTGAAAGACTGGGAGTGCCAGGAGGTGGCTGCATCACCAGGCAGGTGCCCATGGTGACATGGAGGTGGGAACGGTGTCTTAGCAGAAGGCTAAGGGCAGCCAGAGACAAATCACAGAATTAGAATAGTTTGGGTTCCCCATCTGTATCTAGGCTATCTCTCTCCAACCAACCACATGGACAAGGCAGGTCACAAGAGTATGACAGCCTGACTACACAAAGGAGCAGTAGATAGCACTGCTCATCCTCTCCTTGCTGGATATAACAGCAGCAGCTTCTTCATTGCAAAAGCAGAGGGCTGGGGGAGGGGCTTGACCCAGCTGGACTGCACCCAGGCCAGATGAACAGTCAAGACAGGACAGCTGAGCAGGAGGTGAAAGGTTACCATATACAAGAGGTCAGAACAAGGTCCTAAGAAAACAGTGACTCAGAGACAGTGTCCTGTGATCCCACTAAAATAATCTACAGCCTTGCAGGCACAACTAACTACACCACAGTTGGCCAGTGATATAGTTTACCAAAAGGGAGGTCAGAGGAGAGAAAGCTAATTGCTTTCAGCACTACCATACTTCCTGAAGACCTAATCGTAGTTACCACTTAGAAGCTACATAACTGCACATTAAAAAGAACGTATACCCTAAACGTTGATATGTTTGCAAACAGCAAATAGATATGATATTGAAATCTTGCTCAAGCAGTATACAATGCACATTGCCTAAAGCAAAAACGAATTAACCTCAGCATTTAAATATAGTGACTAGCAGCTTCCAAAACTAGATATCTGTCTAATTTTGTCATTGCAGATCTACAAGTATTTTTGCATCCTAAAAATCTAATTTTATACAATGGTAGCTAAGAATAGATTCTCAGAATTGTAAATACACAACCACATGTCTAATTTGCATGCAAAGTTTTCATGGCACTGCATGCAAACATAGTAAAGGAGCATACAGATCAGATTTGAGTATAAATACACACTTATGGAAGTCTGACAAGAAGACTTTTGTAATTATGTAAACATTTTTGTATTAGTCACTATTGTTGCAAGAAGTACAACATGGCATGAAAGAAATAAGGAATATTTTTGTTAATGATCAAATAACTTTTTTGATACTCTCATCTTTCAGGATAAAAACATCATATTTGTTCAAAACAAGTTACCTAGTTCAAGATTTTCTATACAGTATATTCAGTCTTCTGCATATGTCTTGTGCATACATAATTCAAGTTTCATTTCAGAAATGTGGGTTATGAATTCTAAACTTATTAAGGCTGGTCAGGAAATAATTTGCATAGGCCATGATAATTTTTACAGAATTCAAAAAACTCAGAAATTATTTGGGAAAAATACTGCTTTATCTGTATCAAAATGATTTACCAATAGTGAGGTTGATATACATGTTATTATAAACTGTCAGATCACAAGAGTACAAATCATTTAAAAACACGTTTTGTCCAATTTTTGTTTTCAAAATTTTGTCTTGTTAATGAATTCTTAATTTTCTATAACAAGACCTCAATTAAAATAAACCCAACGGCACCATTAAAAATGTTTATGTGCGTTGTAGACCACTTGAATTACAGGTTAAAAAAAAAAAAAATAATTTTGAGATACCTTTAAAAAGAAGATCTAGTTTCCACTTTCCATCTTTTACATTACACTCCTTCCCCAAAGATAAAGAATTTTCACTCCCACTTTCATGCAGCATTATGTGAATAATGTTCCTTTAGCTTCTAATATTTAACCATTATTTTAAATGGTTTCATTCCCATCATTCTTTTCTGAAATCTTAATGAAGCCAATCTGATTTACAAAATACCCAAAACACTCGAACAGAAAACACCTCAAAGATGCCAATTTTAAATATTTAGTCATATAAAATAAATTGGGGGTGGAGGGGAGGGGTAGGGGCACGGCATGGGTGTGTTTAGGGTTTTTTCAACTGAGGTCAAAGAAAAGAATGAAAATTCAGATTAAACCAAATATCTTTCCAAAAACCATTCTCCTTTAATCTGAAGCTCAATCAAATATACTCTGTATAAAACTAGAGGGCTGAAAACTAAGACGCAGAAAAGAGCTTCCAAATGGTGCATACTTCTACACAAAATTTTTAAGTTCCTGACCCTGGTGAAAATTGAATGTCTTGCATTTTTTATTTTTACCTTTCATCATCAATTCAATCCATGCTTCAGATGCAAGCCAGGACAGTATCTTTCAGTATACACACAAAGCAGGATAGGCAGATTTAGTTCCCTTCTCTGCTGCTTAATAAAGGTCATAGTTCTTACTAAAAGTGTCAGGTTGTAGGATATTGTACACAGGATGGAGAAGGAGATTGGCAGTCCAAAGAATTGGACCAAAACAGAAAGCATATGCAAGAAATTACCCTGCACCATACTAATTGCACAGGGTAATTAAAGCATTCATTTGAAGATGCCATATTTTATTCCATGCTTTTAAAACATAAGATTGTTCCTCATGACTAAGCTGGCTATGTTAAATGCTAGACCTCATCACCACTATTAGCTATGCTTAAAATAATACAAGACAAAGCTGAATTTTGTTAGGTGTGAATTAGTGTGGGTCATATTTTCAAGCTTCTATACTGGGTCTGGCTGGAATGAAGTTAAGAAATTAACTTTATTTATAGCAGCCCATGTAGTGCTGTGCTTTGCCTTTGTGGCTTAAACAGTGTTGATAACACACTGGTGCTTTGTTCCTGAAAAGAGCTTGCACAATGTCAAGCCTTTCTCTCCTTGCTTGCCTACAAAAGTCATTAGGCTGGGGGTGGGCAAGAGGCTGGGAGGGGACACAGCTCACCCCAGCTTACTAAAGAGATAATCTATACCTTATGATGTTGTGCTTACCAATAAAACCTGAGGGAAAGGAGGAGGAAGGGATGACATTCAGAGTTACAGCATCTGTCTTCCCAAGCAATAGTTACACATGCTGAGGCCCTGCTTTCCAAGAAGTGGCGGGACATCTGCCCAATGGTGGAGGAATTTTTCTTTTTGCTTTGGTTGCACATGCACCTTTTGCTTTTCTTATTAAACTGTCATTCTCATGATCCATAAAACTTTTCACATTCATTCTATTTTTATAGCTTTTTTTTTTTTTTACTGGCAAATTACAGTCATTTGGCTCTGTTTTTAGGTTACATCCCTCTATCATAATCTGTATGAGTTACCTCTTTCTATGCTTTCTTATGGTCTTTATTTAGTTATTTTTTTTAAATTATCTGTTCCTTTTCCTTTTATGGGATGTAGTTATATATTGCAAAGCATTTTTATCACCCCTTGTGGTCAAGCTTAACTATAGTGGAAGAGCTCTGTCTCCAAACTAAAGTCTTTCACATACAATTTTTATCTGTTTGTTTCCTTCGTGAGGAAATCTACTATCATCCCAAGCTGAGTACTGCTAGAAAGCAATCTGTTTTCCTGGATTGGAGCCCCACACATTTTATATCAACTATTGATATAAAAGGGCTGTATCATATTAACACGGTATGCCATTTATAGCTCTCAGAAGTAATTAAGTAATGAAGAACCCGTGCATCTACATAGTACTTGTCCAAAAGTTAAAAATCTTCCATGTTTTTTCTTCATTTTGATTGCCAGCTTTGAACTACCTCCATGTTCCATCTTTATAATGTACAACCTTTTCATTACTGCATGTAGAAGACATACTGATTATTACAAATAAGTATATGAGGAGCAGTAGTTCTTTTAATTGTTTTATTAAAAATTAAAGGCTTCTTTTTAGTTTTCTCTCTGTTTCTATTGTAATTAGACTTGTTCATGTGCTTGTACTGCTAATTATGTAGCATCATAATAGTTTTCAATCTGCTGCTTTTCCAGTTTGTATTCAAAAGTGATAAGAAAACACTCCTCCATAAATCGTAAAACCTTAAGTTATATGTTTGAAAAATCTCTGTTTGTTTTTATATATACATATCTGTTTACATCTTTCCTTTCATATTTGCTAAATCATATTTTACAATGAAAGACTCCAGTGTCTGGAAGGATTCAAGTATAACATTGCATGTCATTGAAAGGTCAAGTTGAACTTTATTTTCCTCTTCAGCAAACCACAGCTAGAGGAGTTTATGTCAAAATGCTTCTAGGATTTACTGGTTTATATGGTTGTTATTGTACGTCATTGTGCTGTGAAGCATGGGCTATGTATCATGTGAAGCGACAGCTGCCATGTAAACAGTAAGGATTATTTTTCAGTAACTAGGGTTTTTTCCCCTCCAACACTCCTTAAAACTGCCACATATCAAAGTTAATATAATTTCAGGTACTTAAGAAATGTAAATTTAAGAAGCTTTTGAAGCAATAAAGTTTGATTTTTTTCCCCCTCAACATAAAGAACTAAAATTTCCAGCTACAAGAAAGGAAATAAGAAAGAGTGACTTTTTGTAAGTTTTCTCTCTAAATACTCTGCATGTATTTTTCTCCCCCAGCAAAATACACTTGTACTAAATTTATGGAGAAATTTCATGTTTCATGTAATTTTAGTTCAAATCTTTTTTTTAATTTAGCTATATACTTCCAAGCTTTCTTTCCTTTATACTTCTTTGTGTTACTTATGGCAGCATTGTTTCTTATTTGTACATGGGAAGTTGTACACTTTTAGGCTTTTTTTTCTCAGAGATTTATAGCTGATATTTGAAGTAATTATCCCATGTTTTGTTTAATATCTACTTGCTGCTAGAAAAAGAAGAGGAAATGTGACATATGCCAGTTCTGATTTGGGGATTGAGCCTAAATAGAAGGTGTCTCTGAAGAGTTGTCTAATGGCAGAAAAACTTCTCAGCTATAGCAAACAACTGAAGTGTTGTGTTTGTGTTTGTGGGAAACTTATTCCTAGATAAGGGTTAACTAACTTTACACGCATATCCTAGTCACCTATGTGGAAAAACGAACTCGTATAGATCCTTTGGATCCTCCTGTTAATACCCAAATGCTTTCCAGTCTACTGCTCACCCAGTGGTAACTCTTGTATCTCAGGAACAGAATGATCTGCAAAATATGTTAATAAATGTATCCGTGCTCCACACAGAAACATCCAATGAAAACTAAACTAACTTAACAAGTCTGAAAAATACTTAAATTAAAATTAAATTCTACAAATACTGAGCACTAAGGTAGTGTTTACATTAAAAGTAATGTGTAACATATTCATGTTGTTTTGTAATACATTCATGTAATATCTAGGGCAAAACTCTGGCTTGATCTGCATGTTATATTTTCCTGTGACAATATAACTGGTCAACTGTGCCTATGTTGATGTAAAAATACTTCTAAGAACATAAAATGTCATGTCAGCATGCGCCAGCTTTAGACTAACTCTAAGAACATACCACACTCATGTCAGAGTTAGGAATAAGCCCTCTTATTTGGCTTCATAGTTAGTTATCAAGATACTGTATTATCTGGATCCCAATTTCAAATCCTGCTCTTTTTCAACAATAATTATCACTGCACTAACCTAAAAATCATAGGTGATTAACACCATGGTATCAGGAATATTTGCTGTGTTACACAGAACGGAGCAATGCAGGCTTCATAATTTCTAATTTATTAAAAATAAATATTTTGTCACAATTTATTGACATTTAAAGTTACTGCCATTGCCATTATGCAGCACCAACCTTGCTTATCCCTTTTCACTTCCTCCAAGTCATAATCACATTCAGCTGAATTTGTTTGACCACATAGTGAAACTCAGTATTTTCTATTTTTCTTCACTGCACACTCCAGAGTCTATTGGTTAATGAGCCTTTTGGTACAGAAGGATCTTCTTATCTGCCTTACGCTTTCTAATCCTTTTGCTTTTCACAATCCTGATACTCAATTTTCTTCCCTGCCTTTCCATCAGGCCCTACTTCCTACTATACTGTCCTTGCCTAGTTTTTGGCCTGCTTACATAAACTGAAATAATCAAGTAAGTATGATTTTCAAGGTCAGGACATGTAAATATGCAGACAGTTAAAGCTATCCCAAACATTAAGTCAGCTTTACATTTCCAGGGAATCAAACTTTTGCACGTCTGTCATTTGGACTAGAAGTACAGTTATCACCATCTTGGATAACACATTGAGAATTTCACTGAAAAGTTGTAGAGCTAAAATGACAATCTGTTACAGCTGATAATCTTCACTACTCAAGATGTCTTATACTATCCATCAACAGGCCAAAAGTCAGATGAAGTGTGCAATCAAAAAGATACAAAATACTGAATTTCAGCACGTTACAGAAGAAAATGTAGCAAGTTCTCCATGGCACAATCTGAACCTTTTAGTCTTGTAACGGGTTAAACATTTTTTGGTACTTAGGCATCATAAAAATTTTAGCAACAATCTGGCAATGTATTCTTTGTAGTATGCTTGTCCAAGTAACATTTAAAAAACATTTTCAGCATTGTGATGCCAAATCTGTATAATGTACGGTTCCCCTTATTTCCTTATGTCCTTTGAGAATGTAAACTTTTTAGCTGTTTCCAAAAAGTGCCTGAACAATGAAGAACGTTTGGAATGTAATCATGTTTGTGACTTGGTCTCGGTGGAAAATTAGTTATAATGGCTTTTAAACAAAAAATACTTTTAAAACTGGGGAGGGTTATGCATGTGGGAGCAAATAAGCTTGCAAGCTTTTAATGAAAATGAAAACAGCAAGTCAGTTTGTTTCTGTATTTAAGTTTTTTGGGACTGTACTGATATGCACAGCCAAGAAGAGACCTTAAAATATTTTTTATTGGATTATGTTTGCAGTTTGAAAATATCTATATGGTAGGGCTGAAGAAAAAGGAAGGCATAAGTACCTTCTCACAGCATATCTCTTGCTAAACAGAAAAATACCCTATCAACCTCTGACCAAAGGACCATAGGAAATGTTCACACTTCTGAGAGGTAAAGAAGTTGAGCAGGAGATAAGAAGAAGGCAGGACTACAGGTCTTCAGTTACCTTACTAACTCTAACAGTCTCTGCACTGACTAAGATAAATTACTAGGAACAGAAGATAAAGCAGGCTACCCTGGAAGGCACTGATACCGAAGAAACAAGTACTATGTTGGGAGTTCAAGAAAAGGTGAACTGATAGCTAATTCCAGTATGAAATTATTCTAAATTAGAAAGGGATAAATTCTCAAATGAGGACAGTTATCTCAGTTCAAAGAGTGTGCACCAGTATTTGCTTATCTATTAATTTCTGAATTGGGAAGATGATATATTCTGTTCATGTATCCAAGATCTGATGCAGCCTGCAGCTTAAGGTTTCATTTGGCCAAGGCTCTTCTGCATCTTATTTTAGTGTAATATCTCCAATTCATGCAGATGTACCTCACCAAGCTGTGGATATCACAGCATAGTGTTCCGCACAGAATGGAAAAATCTTCACAAAAACAGGGGTAGAAATCCTGGCTATGAGGCTGCCCAGACCTATAGGGAAACTGTATTTACTACAGGGAAAATACATTTAGCAGTACCCAAACAACCCGAATTTGTCTAGCGGGACACCTGCAGTCACTGCAACATGAATGCACCTTAGCTTCATCATCAAGCAAATAGGCCAATGATATTGACACAGAGGTGATATATCCTAGCCGTGTTGAAAGGTTAGCTTGCACTTTGAACACGCATGAAAATGCTAAACATTATTATGATTCTCCCACAGGCATAACGAGGTCTGAGGAATTATTATCTTTCTCTGATAGAGAGAAGTCTTGCATTGTCCTCATTGTAAGCCAGCCCATAAGTTACAAAGACAGACTTTGGGGGCTGATGTTCAAAGACACAGAAGAATTCCTTTGAAATTACCTCTCTGTCCTTTAAAGAGTACTTTTTATCTATTTTGTTTTGCAACATAGTCTTCCTTTTCAAGACATTTTCAAATTTTCTTTTTTCATCCGGCTCCTACTCAGTAGTTAAAAACCACCTCTGAATGCATTTCCAGCTGAAGGTTTTCTCCAGTGATGCACCTTGCACCAACTGTGACCATAATGATTCCTCTGGGAACCGTAACACATTAACAAAAAAAAAATAGCAAAAAAACCATGCTGCCAAGCATAAGTAACTCCCAGATCTTGAATGCCTGATGACATTTCTGTGAGAGAATGCAACTTCCTGCTGGGAATTCAAACGTACAGCTGTACGTTTCACACGTACACAGAGGCACTGGGATCCAGAGACAGCACCACTAACCACCCAGAACATCACAGAAAGGCTGGTGCGTCCCAGAATGTTCTTCCATAAGATGTGCCAAAAAAGAAAAAAAAAAAAAAAGGCACAAGAATATTTTAGAGTTGACTTTCTGTACTTTATTGAGCCTGTCTGTGTGGCTCTCCAGTGCTCGCAAGCAACAGGTAGATAGGCTGAATTTTGAAGTCCACTACCTTTAACTTCTTCCCTCTTTTTTCCAGAGTATCCTGAGGGGCTGTGGTAACATTGCATGTGGCAGTGTAAGTGGTCTGGGGAAAAAGTTTTCTTGTTTGTACAAGAATCGGACCAAACAAATGGGACTGTTTATGCTGTACTCTTCTTTGAGCTGTAACAGGTGCATAACATGAGCCTTAACACAGCATCCATAGTTAATGAGATGGTAGTTGTCTTTCAGTAGCACATGGGACAAATTGCCCAAATGCTGATTTTCTGCTGAATAGGCATAATTTACATCCATTTTAGATTTGAGGTTTAATGTGTATTTATTAATCTGGTATGCCACACTAGAAACATTTTTGGTAAAATATGGAAACTGCAGGCATTTCCTTAAATGTATGATGATAATAAGCCAACATTCTCTGCCAACATACCGATACCTTTTAAATGTACCTTGTCTTAGAATGTGGTTATATACAGAACAAAATAGTGGTATGAACCATTACTGACAACAACAGAACAGAGAAGACACTTTGGAAGTGCTTCTTGAATGTGAGAAAGTTATGGAGCTGCAGATTTATGTCACTATATGCAATGAATGGGCCAGAACTGAAACAAGTTTTTTAGAATGAATTAATATTCTGTGAACAGAGGAATATTGTTTTACTGTCTCCAAATACCTTTAATATACCGTCCATCAACAGTTTTCAAAGTCCACATGCAAGGTAAAAGATCACAGGCAGCTGCAGCTCTGCACAGAGAGGCTCACGGGTACAAAAATATTATGCTAATTCCCTTGAAAAGATGCACGGTGACAATTAAATTCAGGGTAATCTTTTAGGCAAGTAGGGGCAGACTTTATCCTAGAGATGCTTTGGGACTGAAAATAACATACTTCTCTTATACGTAGTGCCTTTGTGGACAAATTCATACTCCTTGAAAAAATAAATTTCTGGAATTTTACAGTGATATTGCAGACACATGGGTTGTATATTACTGAAAAACAACAGAAGATCTGATTCCTTGTGCAGAATGAGATGACTCTAAAGATGAAATTGCCAATGGAAAAATAAGTTTTTTCAAAGTTATCCCATGAGTAAATGCCATATTTTATATTTTGATTTTTAAAAATCCTAGCAAAACCTGGGCCTGCAGCTTAAAATCACATAGACAACTGTGAACTAAGCAATTATTTAGCATTCTGGCACCTAATTGACAGACCAAAACTACAGTTGACTCAGAATAACTCCACCACTAAGTACCTCCTACATATGAACACCTCCTTGCCCTACCTCTTATTTTCCATTCCTTTCTTTCCAGTGGCCTATCAGATTCTCCTTGCCCTTTTTCATATTAGCTACCTTTTAAACTAGAACTGCAACAATTTTACAATAAAACAATTTTCCTTTCTTGCAAGAGACTTTATTCTTACCCATGACTTGGATATACACTGTTCAAAATATTCTCAAATTTCAGGGATATAGCAGTTAACTGATTTGGCTAATATACTGTGGAAGACTGAATATCTATGACAGGATGTGGTATGAATTTGCCAAGGAAACAAATATCTACCTTTGCCTTATGAATGTTTATCGGCTCTGCTGCTAAGTACCAAAATAAGCACTATTATTATAAGAATATGGTAGTGCTACTAGAATGAAGGGCAATATCACACAAACATCGTGACTCTAGAACCAGTCACAGCTTACTTACCAGTCAAAGGAAGTCTTTCTTTAATGTGATGTTTAAGGTCAGATGATGGATATAACTGACTTAACACATTTTTTTCTTACTTGCAAAGCGTTAATAATGACACTTGACTTGTAATTCTTTATTGTAAGGTGCCTAGCAAAGTGACACTAAAAAATTAATAAATCAAAGTAAAATATTGCCAAAATCAACATCAGGAAGAGGTGGAGTAAAGTGCTTGGACCAATTCATTCTTCTGGATTAAGACAGTGGTCAGAGGCAACACCTCTAGGCATTATCAGGCATTTCTCCACTAGGAATATCACACCAGCCATTGTTGCCTCTTAAACATCTTACAGTTCTTGGCAGACCCTCCAAAATATAAATGTCCTGACCATTTTACATTAGTAAACTTAAATTACCACCCATACATGTACTGCTCATGGAGTCTCACAGAATTCTACACCATAAAAAGGAGATGAAAATATGTATCAGGCAAGCCTTCTGCATGTACATAAACAAAGCAGATGGCACACCTTCAAAGTCTTCACACCAGTTTGAAAAGGGATTAGAAACATTCAGTCTTTGCTGAAAGTTTCAAAAGTAACAGAGATTAATAGGACTATATATATAGTCCTAAAACTAATGTAAAACAAACTGCTGAATAATTTCTAATCAAAGTTGCATATAAGACTTTACACTCAAACTGAGACCAAAACCAATACGAATTTGAGCACGTTACAAGAAACCTTTGAGCACCAAATTAGGAGGAACTGCAACTCAGTTGTTGTTCTGGAAAACAGTGCTTTGTGTTTATATTTGCCTCCTTTCATTTCATATCCTTTGCACAGATGGCCCAAAGCTCCCTCTGTTTAGTTGGCTTCTACAGATATCACACTCCTTTATTAAATTGAAGTGTTTTTCAGGCTACTCAGGTAATTCTCCAATAATCGTGCTGATATCCCCTTTCTCTACTTCTTCTACATAGTCTAACTCAGATTAAAAACCTTCTTTTATACAGAGGAAAATCCTGGTTTCTAGCTCTTTTCACGCTTTCTGTTTAGGATCAAGCGTGGAACTTGGTGTTACAAACTGAGTTTCTTCCTCACTGCTTTTAATTTCAGTACCCAGAGCTATGTTTTTTTAAGAAAGTCTTCAACAGGAAGTATTTAAAATCAATAAATAAATTACTATGGCCATGTCATAAGCTGACTAGGTAACAATCATATAGTGTTAGGATAGGCAGCCTGGCATGGCTTTAAGTGAAAAAATAACAAGATCTAGTCTAGTTAAAGGTTAAGTAAGTCACGATTTATTTTGTGAAGACACATACAAAGTGGGAAATTCTTCATCTAATCTCCTGTATATTTTTTGTTTGCTCACCTCTGAACCATATCCATAAATAAACTCCTCTTAAAATAATTTTCAGTATTTTTTAATTATTATCAGTGTGGTGCAATCAGCTCTGTCATGATCACAATCCACTCTATGCCTTCTTAGTATGCCCCACAACACTTCATGAGTAATTTCCATTCTCCACCTACTCCAGACCCACTCCTTCACAAATCCTTCACAAATCTCTCTGACTTCATGGATCTATTATGTTGCTCTTTGCTCTGTCTGTCTCTGTGTTAGACTATAAGCTTTTATGGCCATAGGTTTTGTAAAGTGCTCTATAGGTTCGAAATATAATAATTTACGATATATTTTTGCATACAGTTATCAGTATTCTAACTAAATGAGATTATTGATTTTGATCTTTCTTGCAAGATGGGTCTGACCCAGACAAGGAGATAATATTTCCGATAATGGCGACCCACCGTTTGAATGTTTAAATGTTGCAGTACAGATAAAGTTGCAGTAAGTGCACACAGGAAACTGGAGGGATAATAATTCCTCAGCAAGGCACCTTATCTCTACTTATCAAACCAGAAATATTAATCTTAAAAGCTAAACAATAAGAAAAGCATCCTACTAAGAAAGATGTGAAACTATTATCAACATTTCCTAAAATGCTAAATAAATTTTCAAATACACATGACCCTTTTTTAGGCCAAGATTACTCCTTTTAGTATGACAACATCAACAACAAAAACAGACTAAATAAAATGTTATCTTTCAAACATAAAGTTATCTTTCAAACATATATAAAATATGAGGGTAATTGTATCTGCAACAGGTGCAAGGCTATAGCATACATCACTGCAGTCTGTTCATTAGTATTCATGTTAACTCTTTCAAGAAACGTTGCAAACATAGTCTCAAAGTTTAATGTTTTGCACCACATCCATCACGTAACTGCAAATCCATTGCATTTATCACTTGCATAACTGGCATGGCTCAAAGGTGTGTTTTAAGAGGAGAGAGGGAAAAATCAACAGCTAATCATCCAAATCCTTTAAAAGAGAGCAGCAAGGAAAGAACTGGCTGCTTAGTAGATTGGGGTTGCCTTACTCTGTTATTCTGGAGTCCTGCTTTGGGTATGGAATACTGTATCTCTCTCTGCTTGCACACTCTTTGGTGCTGTCTAGTGTTTGTGGAGCCCTGTTCTCAGAGTCTTTGCTACCAGCATAATCAAGTAAAAAACCACTCTATTTTTAAAATATGCAAATTTGTATCAGTTTGTAATTCTTTTCCAGCCTTTCTGTCACAGAATCAGTATTTTACCCCTTTTTAATATGTCTTTATCCAGATAGAAATAAGGAGAAGTGGCTTTAAAAGAAGGATATCTCACACTATATCTCCTAACTCTTACTGGCAGCTCAGGGTCAGTGTTCAGCTCTAGGTTATAGAGAAATGCTGATTAATAACTCTTTGCAAGACTGCTTTAGGTACCGTGGGACAATGACAAATTCCCAGGTTCTAGAACAAATGGTTCAAGACCTTTGCAGCAGCTCAAAACTGCATTTTCAAAAGTTGAACAAAATTTCCAAATAAATAAAAGCTCCTATTGTCTTTAGCATTTCAGACTTCTGTACAGTCTCCAGGGGGTTTTCAATTCACTGCATTTATTTTGTTAAAGGGTTTAGACAGAGTTAGTTTCACGCTCTCACACAAAAAAAATGTTTACACATGACACTTTCTTTAACACATAAAAGTGTAGATGGAATATGCAAAAAAAGATCTTCATAAACTATATGTAGGGAAATTAATTTGATTAAACAGGCTTAGAAAGGCAATTCTATATAAAATTAATAAAATATATAAAAATAAATATATATTAAAATATAAAATTATATACATTAATTCCCATCCAATGAGAACTTCAATTAAACTTGCATGAGATCTATGAGATCTTTTTAAAATCTTTGCACATGAAACCTAAACTTATTCCCTAATTATGTTTCTGCTGGCAAAGGCAAGCCCAGTGAGATGTGAGCATTAAAATGAAATCAAATGCCTTGTGTCATTGTGAAAGTACAACAGCGCCATTCTGAAATGCAGTACTCTTAACAAGGGAAACACCTTGTTTAAAGCAGTGACTGTGGAGAGGAGCAGCATGCCTACAAAAAAAAAAAAGACCATCTCAAGAGACATAGAGAAAACAATCTTTTAAATACTGTATATTAAATTATGTGTATTTACTTAACAAGTCATGTGTTAAAACTCAGTTCAAGTACTATCCCATGAACTTAAAGGCTTCTGCTTACACAATGGTAACATAGGATACAATAATTAATCAATACACCTAGTGATGTCCAGATTTGACCATATACACTGCTCTTTTTATGTTTCTCCAGTACAAATGCATTTGGTATTTATTTCAACTGAAAGGTACAGAATGGGCTTATTACAAAGTATGAGCTACCTACTCTTTTAAAAAAGGTACACCTGAAAAAAACATAATTTAAAAAAAAAAAATGGATATGCGATTGCAAATTATATATGTTTTGATGGCAGATTAAATCATTGCCTTAAAACTGAATAAAATGGGACAAATAAAAATGTTTCATTTCATTTAAGAAGCTAGGAGGTATTTCTTATTTTAAAATAAAAGTGAAGTAAATGTCTCAAGGATAACAGTTTTAATAGTAAAAGTACAAATTTTTAATCTGAACATTTCTAAATAAAATTTTCTAACAGGTCAGAATTTGGTGAAAGAGGTTTAACATTCAGATGAGACAGTCTGATGAATCTGATATGTGGCTGTAAAATACTCTAGCTAACCAGCATCTGCTTTTTTTCAGCCTTTCCAAGAAAATTTAAATTTGTACTGTAGTACAGCAAAAGTAAGATATCAGCTTGCTTTCTTCCAGCAATAACCCAGACTTAAACAATTCTTTCCTTATGTTAAGCCTTCTCACCCATTGCACAGCTGAGGTTTTGACTTCCGTATCTTCATCTGTGACCTTCTAGTGTTTCCAACAGAGACTACATCTGGCTGAGAGAGCTGCAGAGTGACAAATACATGTGGCATACAAGGCTGTTGCTGCTGTCTGCTGACAGCAAAAGAATCTCTGCCTCCTTCTTCTATAATAACCAGCCGGGTTCATGAGGTGCAAAAAGGATGTTGCTGATATCCTTGCTTGCCCAGAGAAATCCACAAAGAACAGAGAAGCTACTCAAAAATTTTTATAGTGATTCATCAGGTGTCAACGAGTCTTGGCAGCAGATGGCATCATGGTTTTCTTTCCTCCATTGCAACACACTGGACTAGTGTCAACCAGCTCCATGCACATTCCTAAAAGAATTGCCATGTCAGAATGCTCTTTAGACTTTCAGCTGTCATAGGGTTTTGTTCTGGGTTGTACCCAAAAATCTCAATCAAGGCCATGAACCAGAAAAAAGTTTTCCTGTACCTATCACCAGATTTTGAAATTGTTCTATTTCTTTATATTATGTTTTCTTTGAAGCAACAGAAAGAAATCCATCGGGACTAAACAGCTGATGTTGTTAATTTCTTGTAATTACAAGAAGTGAACATTGTTTCTTATTTTCCCTCTCTCATGAAAGCACTAGAAATAAACTTTTGTTCGCTGAATGTCTCTTTTTTCTGTGATGGACTGAGAAATAGAGCTTTTACCTCTTAATAGCACAGAAAATTTCATAACAGTAATTTCCATGTGGTTTTCCCATCCTGGCAGATGATAACATTTGCTTTATTATATGCCTTTGCAAGTCTACTGCACTGGCCCATTATTTTCCTAGTGATTGGTTCAGACATCTTAATATTATGACACCTTGGAGGTTCAAGGGTCAAAAAATACACATACTCAGCAAACTTTAGTTCTGAGCCCACATACTCCTTACAAAATTCTAGAAAGACAGACTGTAACATACTTAGATTTGCCCATGGGTTAGAAAATTGTTGTTATTTCCTTCACACTCTTTCAAATGTATAAGAAAACACCAAAGGAAAATGAGAAAACCTAAAACTAGTCAAGAGCTCCTTTTCATCATACTGCAAATATAATTAGTCTCTACAGACATTCAAGGTTCGTCCTTACACCCAACACCATCAATACAAAAGTAGAGCCAGGTATGTTCAGAAGTGCCATGCAATG
Source organism: Phalacrocorax carbo (assembly GCF_963921805.1). Taxonomy (NCBI): domain Eukaryota; kingdom Metazoa; phylum Chordata; class Aves; order Suliformes; family Phalacrocoracidae; genus Phalacrocorax; species Phalacrocorax carbo. The sequence goes on from NC_087548.1 coordinate 47,867,519, forward strand.
ATACAGTCTAGATTTGAATAAAGTATTTTATTAGTTATCAAAACAGGCAAAGGACTCTTATATTTTTCTAATGAGCTGTGTTGCACAATACTAGTTTTCTTATAAATAAAGACATTAGTACTCAGTGTTGCAGGGGGACTTCTGCTGTGGTGCTTACCAACTTGGTCTGTACAGAGGCAAGAAAATCAACTCCTTTACAAAGTTCTTCAAAAATACTTTAAATGTAAGGCTTCTGTATAATTACATTCTATTCCATATGACTGTTTTCAGTAGCTCAAATTAGCCTAGAACGAAGCAGTTTGCCATCTTAACTTGTGATCTGCACAGCCAGCTTTGTCTGGCAATTGAGTCAGTAAAAAGTAGTTCACACAATATGATTCAAGAGAGAGCTGCTGGCACGTAGTTTACATTTAGTTAGACCTGCCCTAATTAGCTTTCTCAATCTGTAATTTTCAAAACATTGTCAATCATTTGTCATCTGCCTATTCACATCTCTACTTAAAAAGAACCAAGTTGGTGTAGTCATCTTCAGTAATTCTTTTATGTTTTTATAGGCATGGAAAACCAATTCCGTTGACTTGTAGAAGTTGTGTGTGAGGAAAATCTATTAAATCCAGTGGACAAGAATTATTTGATTAATTTAATTTTCTATGCAATCCAAACTGATTTCCATCTTAAACACAAAATAATACATGCAATGCAATAAAAATTTTGTTAAAAACCAACTTAGTTGTTAAAATTCTGGAATAGCATTCTGTAGTCTGCTTCTCAAGGTACCTGCAACAGTTCATTTTCTCATGAACCTATACTGTATGGACCACCCATACAGTTTGGTAGATCTGGCTTGATATTTTGCAGTTTTCTTTCTATGACAGAAATTTTGCCTTCCAGTCACAACATAATTGGTACATTCCAGGAGAGAGAAGGAAAATATCGGCTTGCATTGCTCGTCAGTTACAAAACAACTTGGGCTTGGACATTTTCAGCTTATTAAAGTAAACCTATCATCTAAACTAGCCATACAGGCAAAATCCACATAATTTAACTTTCCACAATGAACATGATCTTGACCTAGATTATCTGGAATTCCTGGGCCTCTCTGGGAATCTGCTACAAAATTCATGTGAGTCCTAAGCTCTGCCTTAGAGATGCCTCATTGCCACATTATTTCATTGGAGATGAATTCAAGCAACAATCTATCTATGCAGGAAATTATTGTTTTTACTTCTTCAGGGTTCCCAAGAGTTGTAAGCTAATCCATTTTGTCCTTATAATCGACTTAAAAAAATGTAAAGACTCTCCATTTTATCACTTGTGTCAGTAAATAATGAGGGAATGAGAAGAAGCACTTCTTCAGACTTCCATTTGAAACCCATTTCCATTCTACAGGAAAAAAAATAGGAAAGTCACAAAATAACACTCCAGAGATATGGAATGGTAGGCCAGTCCCAGAATACATTTTTTTGGTAAATAAGTATCTGTATTTGAACCAAAATGTAAAGACTTAAAAAGATATTGATGTCCTTAGTTTCAAGAAAGATACTAATCTTATGATTGTATCTTGTTTATAGATGATACTTCCTTATATAAAATATAAATGACTTGTATGATTCTTTTCCTTACTTGCTTTAAGTAAAGCAAGACCCAATAAAGCAAGCTTTGCTGGCCAGCTAATGTTATAAAGTCTTTGCCTTCATTTTCCTTCAACAAGGTAGCTGAAGAAAACATGCCCTATGTCTTATGTAATAAGAGGTTTAAACAAAAATTAAGGCATATGAGAAGAAAAAATATAATTGGGAGGTGTCATTACAGTCACATTTCATTGTTTTTAAATTACAGCTATTATATAGATGTTGATTCTGTTTGGAGATTAAGTGAGAGTATTCCTTTAAGACAGTAGTGATAGAAAAGAATGAGAATTGATGAGATCAAATCCATTATTTAAAATGGAAGACAAAGAAGCTACAGTGATCTGCACCGTCATCCATTCCATCAGGACATGATGTCCCTGTGAATATGTGAGTTCCACGTTGCTTAATGAACAACATCAGGTGAGAATTTGCTGAAAACTCTGTTTAGGTTTACAATGACCAAGGAAGAGTACAGGAACCTAGTAATCACAAGAGAATTACAATCTTCTCCTGGATGGCTTCTGCAACAAACTAAAAAGCAAGCTGTATACAACAGCTGAACAGCAAAATATGAGCTATGTTAAAAAACTTGGTACTGTAAATGAACAAGAATTAAGTGAAAATTCAGTAAAACATATGACAGAATTAGTAGGGTTAGATGTAGCAGGAAACTTGTAAAAACGTACAGCAAGGATAATTGTGCAATGTATTAACACTACTCTGATTCAGGTAATTATACCTGGTAAATCCAACACCAACCTGCTGTTGACTACCTCTTAGTCCTCAGACAAGGCATTTTGGTAAAACCGATATCTGATCAGCTATACTGACTTTTACTTCAGTATGCCCTCTGCATAAGAAGGTTCTTATTTGTCTTCTAAAAGAGCTCAGAGACCACCTAAGAAAAATATGCTACAAAAAAAATCTGAAACGGGAATTTAATAAGATTTTCTACTCTTTATAAGCTGAAACCCCATTTATAAAAGAGCTGTAGGAGCAACAGAAGAGCTAAAGGACAAACAGGCCTTTACTTTGTTTCTTAGATATGGGTAGTTTGATGTTTATTTAACATCATGTGGGTGTTTTAGGACCTCAAACCAATATCTCCAAGGCACATTTATTAGATTGTATAGGCCTTCTGGTTAAAGACATTCTTTGCCCTCTTTTTTTGCCACCCCCCAAAAATTTGTATTCTTTGCATAAAACCAAGTGTATAAATAAGCTTCTTCCTGTGTTTCTGCACCTCAGTAGATATCATAACACTCCAGATTTATGTGCACAACATTGGCATGTCACAGTCGTCTTTGTGTCATACTTATTAACACCTTGTGACTATGGGGCCTAGTGGTCTCTTCTATTCAAAACAAAGTTTTCTGTGTTTCATACTGGAATAAGAATGCTCAAGCATCATATAACATTACCACTACAAACTATCCCATGCACATTATAGCAAAGTTCAAAATCAGGGTCTTTTATGCAATCCCCAAAAATCATTGCTATTAACCAAACATATTAATACTTCTGGCCTGAAAAGAACATGTTAGCTAATTGAATTAACAAGGAGCACGTTGACATTTCTTTGGTTATTGGCAGGATTTATATAAAAATAAAATGTGCACTTTTTTTCTCCATTAACATATCATGAATAGGGAAGAAGGAAACAGTAATTATTCTTCATTGTTCTACAGAAGAGACCTAGATCCAAGTCTTAAAGTATTCATTTAAAATTCAGTCAAAACTTTATGTCTGTGTATAGTAAAATTACAGAAGGTACAAAAAGCAACTTTACAAAGTGCTTAGGACATTAACAGATCAGTACTCTAAATGACAAACGAAAAAGAAGACATTTCATAACTGAGGGACAGCAGTGAAGAATTCTTCCTAAGCTTTTCCATTTCTCCAGTTTAAACACTTCCACATATGGAAACTTGCCTAGGTATTTTTAAGAAGTTACATCCTACATGTCGTGCACAAGATAAATGTCAAGACTGTACCTTGAATTTTTTCCAGAAATTCACAAATAGCTTTTGAAGTTCACGAGACTCTAGTAATATACACTTCAGAAAGGGTTTCTGCTTAAAACCAGAATGGAGCAGTTGCTGACTGAGGGTCTCCGTTATAACCCCAGTGCAGAAGATGACTCTTCAAATAATGAGCATGAACTTGGACATTGGAATGAATTGTAGCAGGAAAAAGGAAGACAGTGCTGGTGGGTTGATCAACCCAGTATGAGAAACAGGCATATTCAGATTAGTGTTGTTAACAGTTGTTGCAATTTGTAAACAGATGGAGTGCTTTGATGAGACCACAGGCTCTTTCTGGGTATCCCGGTAGTGTGGAGGGTATTACTTTTTCCCCTAACATTTTTGATAAAAGTCCATGAAATAAATGGAAATACTGCTATGTAATGGAATTTATTTCAAATTTTTATAAGAAAATACTGAGTTTTCCTTCTGATGCAGAGCCTGCCAAAGATATCTGTGCCTTTATCACTATAAAACAATTTGTCCTGTATCTATTTCATACGGGACTGAGCTATGGAGTCACCCAAGCTAAGCTGGGAAGGCCTCTAGAGTTTGTTTATTGAGTAGAATTACATGGTGGCTGCACATAAGCTAATATAGTAAGGCTTCCATTACATACAGGATGCAAGTTTTAATACAAGAATGAGCTCCTGCAGGAGCAAGAATGGTCTAAATGTTTTAAGGGCAGACCAAAAAGCAATTCACTTTCTTCCCCATCACACTCACCTGTTTGAAATAGCCAAGTCCTTTGCCCTAGAAAAGCACCTGTCTTTACCACAAAGAAGGGTGTATGCCAGCAAGGTGCTCCTGGCAGGAGGTTCTCAGGATTGGGAATAGTTTGTTGTCACTTGAAGCTTGAGCTACTACCAAGTCAGTTCCATTTTTCTCCCTTGCTTCTCCCAAGACTTAGGGCAAGCTGGTGGGCTGAGGGCAAATGCCTTTTAAGACATTACAAGCTTCTTGCACTGTACTTTGTATTTTACAAGGTATAACAATAAAAAATGGGAATTCACATACCAGAATAAAATTAGCAAGTACATGTGTGGTGGGAGCAGGCTAATGAATCTGATGAGATGCAGCAGAAAATAAGTGCCCTTGGCTATCCCTCCTTATGAATGCTTACAGCCATGCCAGAGTCTCATAGCATCCCAAATTGGAGGATTTTTCTTGTTACCTTTACAACATACCACACCACTGTCATGCACATACATACTCTGTTGCACAACTATTCCAATTTGCTATGGTAAAGAGAGATTTATTTAAGGGAGTTTGATATTCAATGAGATTTCCAAACTGTTTTCACTCAAGGCAGGTAAAGACACAGAGAAATCTATTAAAGAATATCTCAAGATTAAAAGCCTTGGCAATTCTGTAAGAAAATAGACAAAAGGGGGGGGGGGGGGGGGGGAAGAATCTAAACATGGGGGAATATGCCCCAATGCACTGCAATAGCAAGAAGATTTGTTCACAGCATGGGTAGCAGGATCATAAAGATCTGTGGCAACAGATTTTCTCCTTCAGTCATAGCTTCTTAAGTACACTGAGAACAAACTGGGAGTGTACATTCACCACCCAACAAATGCCACTCATGTTATCATGGATAATTGCCTGCATCCTCAATACCAGCAGCAAACTTTATCACCAAGTATAAAAACACAGAATTTGGTTTTTGCCTCATGACAGATGGGTGCATGACGCTGAAGAATTAATACTTCCTTTAGCTATTTTCTTGCCAAGGGTTTTCATTCTAATTAAAACAGCCTTTCTTGATAAGTCCTCTGTAACACATCATGAGGTTATGAACAGTATTAGTATTACACTGACAAATATTTTAAAGCAGTGAACCTTAGCCTGGCCAAATGTTCTGTGTTTCTATAAGAAAATTCTTCAGTGACACATACAGCACAATGGTGCTCTTTAAAACACCTTATGATTATTAGACAGACCATGCCTACCATTTTCTTCCACTTCCCTTAATAAGAAAAAGGGGTAACACTCCTCAACACTCCAGCATTTTGAGAAGAAACACAACAGATTTATTTATCAATGTTTCTAAGGTCAGTGTGAGAAAGGGAAAAAATTTCTCAAGGCATCACTGGCATTTCATCAAAATCAGTGCAATTTTGAAATGTAGGATTGGTAAGATTAGGTGATAGAAGTACTTTAAACTGTCTAAAATCTCATGACATATCCAAAGCCGGTATTCTTATAAATTTGGCAAGCATAAAAACAGCATGTTGTGCTGTTAAAGGCTATTAAAAAAGGATTCTTGCTGTCTTTGGTAAATAAGTCAGACAATGAAAGTGGGGAAGGTAGAAAAGGATAGCAATGCACTCTTTACATATGAAGGTCACAGAAAGCTTCAGACTTCCTTGTGAACAAAATGTAATCAACCACAGAAAACTTGAACACTGGTGTTTGCAAAATGTTCACATTTTTGAAGAAATTAACTCTCTGAAAAACATGATTGTGACTATGATAATCCTTCAGACACCTTTCTCAAAAAGGACTGTGGTGGGTCGACCCTGGCTGGACACCAGATGCCCACCAAGCCCCTCTATCACTCCCCTCCTCAGCATGACAGGGGGGACAGAAAATAAGATGGAGAAAACCTCATGGGTCAAGATAAAGGCAGTTTAATAAAGCAAAAGCAAAGGTCATGTGCGGAAGCAAAGGAAAACAAAAGATTTGTTCTCTATTTCCCACCATCAATCAGGCAATGTCCAGACACTTCCTGGGAAGTAGGGTTTCAGTGTGTGTAGCGGTTGCTCTGGAAGACAAACACTGTAAGAATGAATGCCTCCCTCTCCTCATTCTTTCTTGTGGGATATCTGGAAAGCCAAGGACACGTAGTGAACAATCCAGGCTCAGACTGTGTGGACTTAATCTGCCTGTGAACAAGAAGGCCTCAAGGATGTTGCAAGTTAAAACCAATGTATGTAGCTATTGCTAACAAATGTGATTTTGTATTTACCAAGACTTACAAAGTGGCATTGTGCAAACTTACTGTGGGGACGTGCAGGATGGCATTACCTCTTCCTAATAAGTTGCAAACTCCAAGGTTGGCCACAGGCGCTACTCTGTCAAAGGGGCCGCATCCCGTATCACCGGCGGGAGTGTCTCATTACAGTGTAGCAAAACCAAGGCAACCCACATTCGGGAGTTGCTGATGCTGCTAGTGGCTATCCTTATGATAAAGCCCAAAGCCATGCTGACCAATTAACAATAGGCTTGTGTGTAATAAGGTGGTTAAAGAGCTATATTAACCATGCTGTGTCTGTAATAAACTGGCATTTGCTTGATCATATTGGTCGTGTGCTGGGTCCGTGACTTCCGCGTCAGCACTTTCTCTTAGTTTTTACTGCTCAGCAGACATCATATGGTAGGAAATATCCCTCTGGCCAGTTTGGGTCAGCTGTCCTGGCTGGGCCTGCTCCCAAGATCTTGCACACCCCCAGCCTACTCATGAGAGGGGGGAATACTGGAGAGACAGCTTTGATGCTGTGCAAGCACTGCTCAGCAGTAGCTTAAACACTGGTGTGTTATCAACACCTTTGTAGCCACCAATACAAAGCACAGCACTATGATGCCTGCTATGGGGAAAATTAACTCCATCTTAGCCAGACCCAATACGAAAACCAAATTTAGTCATGAAGTGAAACTTGTTTGCACAGGACAAACAAGAACCCTGACATTTGAGTGAACAATGTGTCCTCTCTGCCAAAGGAAAAAAATGCTTCAACTGATCATCCCTCCCCAGTCTACAGGGATTAATTCAGCACCCTTTTCTAGGTATTAGATTAAGTAGTAATTAATTCAAATTATGAAGTATGAGTTTGTATAGAAAGAAAGGGTTGCTTTTCCCATTATAGAAATCCAGCAGATACCTGTTGTGAAATTCAGATCCTGATCAAAATATTCTCAAAGTTCAAAGGGATTCTGATCTTTAGTTTTGTCTCAGAATCTCTCACATGTTGAGGACACACTTTTTAAAGTACCTCTCTTCTGCTTAATTAGATTTGAGATAAAATATCCAAGCAATGTATTTCTCAGATATTTTTCTTTTCCTAATCTCTTTCTCTTTAACTCATGATGCAAAATATCTAAAAAAAAAATAACAGTAAGGAAAAAATCCCAAGCCTTTAGAGGAAGTAATCTGTTCAAGAGCTACAAGATGAAATATTTTAAACTAAATGACACATCTGTCTTTTTTATGGATGCAAGACCTTTATGTGTGACTTGACCCCACCACCAAATTCAGCATCAACAACCACCACTAAGATAATACCAAAATGTGCATAGTTGAACATTTTTACTTTCCTATCCTCTCACCAGTGTAAATCAGAGGTAAGTCAACTGAAGTCAGGCTAAGTCACTGAGCATGCATATAAGATGAGAACAAGGCCATTGGTATTTGAAGACAGATAAAGGCAAATAGTAACAAAACTTCTGAGTGTAATCAATGTTCCTGCAGGGCCAAATGACCAAGAATTTCTTTAATTTCTAAGAAATAGGAGTCAGTTACCATGGTAACACAGCTAGCACTGGCTTTTATACCTGAAGAAATTAATTTTTTTCTCAAAACTATTATAAATACCTCTGTAAATGAAAGGAGAGGATTGGCAAAAGTAGGGTCAAATCTGAAATCATCAGGGACCAAGCTTTTAAGCAGAAGAAAATGAAGACTTTGCAAGATAATGTGATTGGGTTATAAAAAAGGTAGCAAACCCTAGAATACAGTAGAAGAAATAAAACATAGGCCAGTAAACAGAAATTGGGTACAAGATGTTAATTCTGATTAAAAGTGTCAATGAGGGGTGAGAAGAGACTCATTCAGCTCAACATCAACTCCATTTTTAACTTAACAGAGCACTGGAGAATTTTCTTGGAAGAAAACCATCACTGAGAGTTCTCTTCGTATTACACACCTGACAGAAGCCTCTTTATGCAGACACAATGTGTATTTAAGATCTCTAAATTCATATCTCTGGGAGCAGGGCCCAGTGCAGAGCAAACAATAGCCACACTGACAAGAGGTCAAGATTTGGCTCAATATTTTGTCCATAGCTGGGAGGGATTCTTCACTGGATTAAAACTTAACCTATAAATTCCTGTCTTGCATTTTATGTTACACTTTAGGAAAAGGAAAGTTAATCCAACTGAAAAGTGAGGTAGGACATTCTAAGATCCAGAAGAATAGCCTACTCTCTGAACACTGTGTAAGTGATGGTGTGTCCTCATTTAGTTGTTCCTTTCTGTTATTTTATTTCTGAAACAAAACTAGATTACTTCCACAGTCACCCTGGTGAAAATGAAAAGAAAAAAAAAAAATTAGGGGCTGGAGCATGTGCCAGGCAGAAGCTCAGCCGTCTGGTTTAATGGACAGAAGAGAGCCTTTGTGAACTTCTCCCTCATCAGAACTAGTTAGTGAATGATCCTATATCGCATGACAAGGTAATTTAAATGTTTAGCTATGGTTTTTGCTTCTGTGCTGCAAAGTTAAAGGTTTAAGTGATACATCAATGCACTCAAAAGCATTACTTCCCTACCTTGCTTTATTACTGAAGTCATAGTGAAATAACAAAACAAATAATGTTTCTGTTAATACTTAGACTTTTTGTCATCTACTCAGAAGAGGATGAGGAATAAAGACTCTGCCTCAGATAAATTTGGTATTAAAAGCTAAAGTTAATGCACTTGTGAGGGTAAATGCATCTAAACCTCCACAACGCTTTGAAGTTTGAAATATGATTGTGTTAATAAGATGCTGTGCAATCAGCAATAAGGGTATTGAAAGGCAGCCTACATTTTTTCACATTTCCTGTAGCAGTTATATGCGCAAACAATTCAGGAGCTTGTAAACAAGAGAAGATGTAAACTGAACATGAAAAGAAAAAAATGGGAGGAAGGTATCAGCTGGCCTGGATATTTTTTTCAAAAGCAATTAAACTGTAGAAATATATGTACCAAGATTTTTATAGCGTGGATAAATGCTAGCTTGTGTCCTTTGTGAATTAAAAAGAAATGCAACTTAAATGTAGACCAAGTCAATAAACACATAAAAGTAAGAGAGCTATTAAAAATGTATTTGAGAAACAAGCTCAAAAAATAAATCTGTCATCAATAACTCGATAAGCTTGACCATGAAGAGAAGTTACTCCATTTTATTGATTAATAAATTCCAGGAAAAGAATACAGGTACTAGGTATAAGCAAATTCCTTGGGAAAGACTAGCTTGCTCACATAGGTCTCAGCAAAAAAATAGACACATAGATTCTCTATAGTTTACTTTTCAATAGCCTACTCCAAATCCCACAGTGATCATTAAGCCCTTTCTGTTAATCTGTTCACTTTGAATTGGTTATTTCAGTTCTCTTCCTGCCTTCTTACCTAGCTCTGCTTGGAACCCACTGAAAAATAAGAAATGCAAAGCTCCATTTAAATGAGCTTTTAAGTTCTTCAGGTGATGTTAATGATGGAAAGTTGCCAAAGCACACCTGTCACACTATCCATTTCCCTTTGCATGCCATAGTTTTGGCTCAGAAATTAGCTTTTTGTTTGACATTGAAAAATCTCATTTGCCTTCCTACTCAACTGATAATCTTTGGGAGGAGCTACACACTAGCTTCTGAAATCAAATAGAATTTTAAAAATGGTCAACATTTTAGTTGTAATTTATCTCAAGGTGATTTTAAATAATGGGAAAAGCATAACTCAAATTTCATAAGATGCATGCTTAAACTAGGTAATCAGCTCTTACAAGACATGAAAAGCCTACTACTCCAGGGATCAAACATTTCCTGATTTCCAAAAAATAATAGTGCCTTATTATTTTTACATGTTGCTCCATGAAGGTGTGAACCAAACAATACAATTATTGTAACATATAAAATAAACCACTATTTGCCAATATGCATTCTACAGATCCTGACAACTATACTGTCATTATTTTTTTACCACCACTTTAATGCTGCGAAAGCACAGAAGAGCACTGAGCACAGACTCAGAAGTCTGGAAATCCCCATGGAAGAGCTTAATGTTCAAGTCTGGTAATTCCTTTCCTTCCTGCATGTCCATTACAGTAGTTTCTAAATACTTGACTGCTTGCTTTTTAAAAAAAAAGTATCATTTTCACTCTGCCTGAGGAATTCTGGTACAGTATGTACACAAAATAATAAGAGATACTATGGTCTTAATGTGGTACAGAAGTACTATATTAAGTCCATAAACATTACTTTTATGCATAATGTACCCTGGAAGAGGTAAAAGCCTCCTGCTCAGTCATTTATGTGATTCTTGAAGAAGACTAAGATGAAAGCCATATGGTTTATATTTATGGCATATTTCACTGGGGTAAAAAAAAACCACAACCCAAACAACAAAGGAAGACCTCTTGGAAGTTTTAGCGTTTTTATTTTAAATTAATAGCAATTTTATGTCTGGTTTTTGGTAAACATAGGGTAGGTCATTAGGTGATGTAAATTACTTCCACTATATGTACTGAACTTTCTTGTAAATGTAGAAGTCTGAGCTTAGCAATAATCATTAATTTACATAAGAAGTTCACCAATAAAGAAAATACATACTATGTACACACAGAAACCTAAGTGTACTTTCATCACCTACATGCTAAAGAACCCCCACAGATGAATAGGGTATCTGGTAGACTTGTCACAGCTGCTGAGCAGCAAAACAGTAAGCATAGTTGCAGTTAGGCGGTAGGCTGAGCAAGCCAAGACTTTAGGCTGAAACATAGCAAAACATCGGAAAATGCTGGTAGCCAACCACAAAAAAGGTACTATGTCCCACTTTATGTGTAGGCCCAAATTGGCTCTATTTTGGCATGGTCAGCAAGTCAGAGAAATAGACAAACACCCACTAGAGAAATTAATATTTCTACACAGAGCTTCTGAGCTCTGTGAGGTAGAATAGAAAAATAGAACAGGATGTCAACAAAGAATGAAAAAGAAAAAGTCAGAAAGTATATTTTTACAGGAAGGAAAAAACTAAAAACAAGAAAATATGACATTCCTTTTTTCTGTTTGATTCTCACCTCATTCCATCATTGCCCCGTTGCCCCATTCCTCCTCTATCTTCATTGTCTTTCCTTTATCTCCCCTTTGCAGAGTATCTCTAGTCTTCATTCTGATTCAGAGATAGCTACAAAGGCATGTGTATAGCATGTGCATGTACATATTTATAATGTCTGTTGGTTCCTCAGTTCTCCCTGCAGTGAATACTTAATTCACTAAACAATCCACAAAACTAGTTTTCATTTCATCTGGTGTACAATTTTACTTCAGTTTTGGTTACAGTCCTGTGCATACAAATTTATGTAAGTTCCTCAAAAAAGACTATACACAGTATTGAGGCTTCAATATCTTTCTGATGTTCCGGGTATTTAGGTGTATAACTTTGCACAACCAGTAATTTATTACAATTAATCACATATTTTAAAAATTTGACCACACCGGTAGAAGAACACTGAAAACAATTTGAACCTAACCCTGCTTATCCCAGATACATAAATCATTTTATGGAAGTCAGTAGGACTATTTCTGTAACTGGCCCAGTGAATCTGAGAGCACCTACAATCTCTGTGAAATGTAATTAAGCTGCTATTGGCATGAAAGAACAGAACTGCTGCTTCAGCAGAAAGAGCAGGAAGTTTGGTTTGGAGGCTGCAGTCACCTCTCACCTTTTGTGCCTGTTTTTTTGACTATGTTCACTAGAAAATGCAGCACAATCACAATGTTAGTGTTTACAACAGGCCCTGAACATGCAAGACAAATGATTAGAAATTACATCTTCACAAATTAAGGATAATCACTGGATTGATTCCACTCTTAAACAGCCTAGAGTTTGACAAATGTGCTTATGCCAGCCAAAAATTGACTGTTTTGCATTTGTAGTTCTGTTCATTGTTACAAACCATCTGAACAGCAAAATAATAATTTAGATTCCTTAATCACCACCTCAGGAATCCTAGTTTCCACTTCCAACAAGTTGTTTGTCCACCATTAGATACTAGGGTGGGTCTCCAACAGTTATCATTATGTACTTTGAATTTTTTTAAGTGCATATTTCCTTCTCAGCTTTAGCGAATTTATTGTTCATGAGTTGATCTATACATAATCGTCATTTAGGGTTTATTATTCTGCTCAAAATATGAAATGGAGCACAAATAGATCCACAAATAGATTCTTCCTTGCAACTCTTTGCAGAATGTGTTATATATTAAGAATTAAACATTTACAAAATTTGAAAGTTGAGCACACTGAGAATCAAAACTATCCCCATAACAAGCAGATCTGTAAAGGCTCTGGTGCTTATTTCTTTTCTCAAGCAAAGGACTCTATTAACAACATGAAGTGTCAGAGTAGTACAAGAGGACCAGATTAAGTCTCAGTTGTAAAGCACCTCACTGTAAAATGGACTAGCTGTCCAAAGTCAAAGAGAGGCAAGAGATAACTGTATTTGAACTCCCACTTGGGACACAAAACAGGCTATGCTACCAAAGGTTAGGATGAATCAGAAGATAGCCTGCTGCTTTAATGACACTTTTCCATAACAGTGCTAGTCCCACCAATAGTTTCACCTCCTTATTTAAAAAGACAATTCATCTGTCTTTCATCACACAGTCTTTTACCAACAGACATTTTTATTTCAAGGCTTTATCAGACAATATGCCATCTTCTTTTACCTTTTTCACCCCTAAACCTCACTTCAGGATGGTTGCAGTAACTGCTGTTATCTGTCTCCTTCCTGAGTCTCCTCAAAGTTGCCCTCGGCTCTACCATTTCAATGAAATGCTCTCAGCAAATTCACAGTTCATTTTAAGGACAGGATCACTTAATCACTGCTAAGTACTACATTTTCCACAGGCCAAAGAGGCAGATCAGTCTGGCACTCTCAGAGGATTTTTACAATGTCTGAAGACCAGAAAATCAAGTTCCGCTGCAAAAGCCAAATTTTGGACATTTAGGAAAGCACAGCCCAGTTGATTTCAGCAAGTGTTTTACCAAGCTAGACCTATAATGATCAGTTCCTTATTTTTAAGTAGCTTATTAAAAAATGAAGGATGTTGATTTTTCAGTGAATGTGTCTTCTTTAACTAGTACCTAATTTCAGTTCTTGTAGCATGAAGAGAAAAGAGGAAGAAATCTTCTCCCATTTTGTGATGGCCCCAAAGACAGGTTGCTGAAATGAAGATAATCAGCTCTACCAGAAAATTTATTCAGAGCTTTTTCTACACACAGGGCCCATGTGATCCCAGGTCAGAGTTCAAAATTCCAAGTTTCCCACAAGCAAGAAATTAGAGTTTAGAAATTAGAAGCTAACAAGAGTTAGCTGCAGCCATGGTCTAGGGTTTTCTCATTCAGTATTTTTTAAGGTTTTTGAACACCTCAGGCTGGTGAGCATGAGAGAACAATGAAATGCTGCCACACCAATTGCAGCAGAACTCTACTGTATAAAAAAGGAAGTTGTTGGGTAGGAGAAGGGGATGTGTGTCACAATTTTTATTCCATCTGCAACATTTCCACAGAGCTTTCAAGGAAAGTTATTGTAACAGTGACAAGCATCTAGAAATCTCTTCACACAAGCGTAAACTGCAACAAATTTTAAAAGATGAGAAGAGGGAGGTGAACAGTCAATGGACCATGCAAGAGCTGCTCTCTATAACATGCAGTTCAACAAGAACATTGCCATATTGAGCTGATGAATCTGACAGCAGCATTTGTCTTAGCAAACATTCGTCTTGATACCCTGGATTATCCAGCCATGAAAAAGCAAACACAGACAGCAGTTTAAAGAATATTGGCCTAATCTATGTAGTTCACCAGCTGAGAATTCAACCTGCCTGTCCTTCCTGAAATAAAAAAAAACCACACACACACACAAAAAAAAGCCCCAAGGACAGAACATCTGTGCCTTGCAATCTCTGGTGACAAGATTACTGAGGTAGGGGATTGGCACCCTGCACTCTGAACACTCTTGCTCTGCTCTGTTAGAAGCATGACAGCAGCTTGGGAACATGCTCACTGAAACCCATCACAAATCACAACAGGCTGTGTGGTCTTTGACAGCAATAACTTCAAGGAATCCCACAACTAGAGGACTGGCAGACAGATCTATGTTAGGAATACATAGAAAAGGAAAACTAGCAATAATTCAGTGTCACCTGCAGACCTATACTGTACCTTTCTAAGAATATATTAAGGCTGCTTTACTGCTTTCTGGGAAATAATCCACTGTTAGAGATGCTTTTGAGGAAAAAAAGAATCACAGGAATACTTAGCATGATGAATGTTTTCCTTCAGACCTCTGGCAGCAAATAAATACCATCAGCAACACTTTGCCCCTCCATGAGGAAGGCAAACAGAAGTTTATTACAATGCAAAGGACAGGGACTGTGCCAACAGCAAAGCTTCAAACTATCGCCAGATCTCTCATTCTCCCATCCCCTGCTAAAGCATAAGGTTATTCATTTGCTAGAGTTTATCATTGCCAAAGATATTGTCTTTGGTAGTTTTTCTATCAGAATCATCTTTTGAAATTATTTTTGCCAAAGTTAGACACTTAAAAATTAAAAAAGAAAAAAGGAGGACTGCAACATATACAGAAAAATTCTATTCTGGACTCTATACCAAAATCCCCAAGCAATGGCCTGCTTTTCCTCAGTTAATTATTACGTTAAAGCTCTGATGAATTCAAGGATCTTCCCACTTAGATCCCTACAATGCAGGGCTGAATGAAATACGACATTCATTTTGCAAGCAGATGCTAGGAGGAGGGCCTCACCATGGTTCATAATTCACTGTACGTCTGAGTATTTTGAGCAGCCAATGTTTTATTGCAGCATGAACCACTACCATTTCTTGTGACAACTGCCTTGGCATATAAGCATATCAGAGCAAGTAGATAAGAAAATCCAAGGAAAGGTAAACAAGGAAAGAGATTTTGGGGTTGGGTTTTTTTGTTTGGTTTGTTTGGGCGTGGGTTGGTTTGTTCTTTTGGGTTTTTTTGGTTGGTTTTCTTTGGTTGGGTTTTTTTTGTTGTTGTAGGTTGAGGAGGGTTTTTTCCTTTTTCTTGTCTCGAATTTGAAATGGAACCAGGGACTTGCAAAGTCAGCTGGAATTTACACACACTGCAGACCCCACACTGTTCTGGCAGCACTTAACAGTTGGCCTTAGCACTTTTATCAGTATCAGTGCACTGCATGTCTGTATCTGTAAACAGTATCTCTGAGGAACATTCATTAATAATTTAAAAATATGTCCTGGCAAAATGAAATATCCATCAAGAAGCATGTATGAAGATAATTATAAACAGGGTGAAATGAACTACAGCTTTAAGCGAAATAAACTTTTATGTGATTGGCTTTGACATCCTACCATTTTGAGGCACAAAAGTTAGCTGAAATGGGTAAGATCTGGCATGTTTTATTTAAAAAATTAAACAAGTAGTGTCACTTCATTTACAGTCTCAAACATTGAAGGCTTTGTGTGATGTTCATTATAAGCTTTTCGATCTCCAACAGTTTATGCATAAATAATGCAGGATTTTGCCAAATGTTGGGTGTAAGAAAATAAGATATTATAACAACTGTACAGTCATAAGAATGATCTCCACAATAATCTCTCCACTGGTAGCCAGACACAGTGCACTGTTCTCAAACAGGTGAGCACTAAGAGCAAGCAAGCTTTCTGAACCTCTCTCATTAGAAGGTGCCAAGACCCAGCATCCTCCTCCATCCAGCTCCTGCTGACTCACTGAGCAGATGGAACTCATTTCATCTTGAAACACACCACAGGGAAGGGGCTTTCTGGGCAAAATGATGCACAGTCTGAGATACAGACCAGTCTGTAACTCAGAAGGGATGCAAGTTACAGGGCTGTTGTTAAAGCCAAACTCCAAGACAAAAATGGGAGACATACATATATTAATCAGATACACTCTATTTAGGACAGGATGATAGATCACCCTGATTTCCAGCTCAGCTCTGATTTGATTACATTATTTCTGATTGATTTGGAAAGGTGTGGCTGCTGTTTAAGGTTGATGGAGGGCAGAAATATTAATAGAAAAACTTATATCTGGGCAGGCTTCATATGCTGTAAATACCATCTGCTGTGCAAGAAATGCTTCCCTCACATCATGCACTCACTTTTGTTCAATCACTGTGCCAAAGCCTTCAGTGCGCCCCAAAACTTCTTAGAAAACATCCTCCAGAAAGAAAAGCAATAAAACAGACACATTCTGCACTCTTTATTTATCACACAAAGAGAATGACCCTATCTGTGAAACCCACAAAGATAGCGTAGAAGGTCAATACACAGTATTTAGAGATTTTCTTGAATGATCTCTTCAGCAGCCATCAGCACTGCTGTGTACAGCCAAGTCAAATGCAAAGCTCTGCACTTGCTTGCATACTTCAAACACCCAGCCACTGTTGCATCACAGCATATGATGACTTCCCATTCAAACAAGCATATATTCCCTACTGTGCCAGTGATCACAGAGGTTGTTCATGCTACAGAGCTGTCAAGAAGCTGGCACTGCTTGTCAAACACTTCTCTCTTCCTACAGACCGCGCCCATTTGCTCTGGGTTCTGCAGGTACCAATCAGGTAGGCAGACATGACTCTTGCAGAACACCAGATTTGGCTACTTACACATGAGAAAATTTTTCCAAGCACGAACAAAAGCCATGCATGCAGAATTTGTACAGATCACTGGGACATAATTTCCTAGCTTATCCTCTACACACCAGCAACCACCTGAGAACAGTAATCCATTGTCCAGCAGGCGAAATACAGATGAGCAGCCCAAGGAGAAAAAATATGGGAGAACAAGATCTCTTTATTAAACTTCTTTTTGTAGTTATCACTCAGCAAATCTGAGCTAGCATCACACAAATAAACTACTGTAATACAGGCAGCTTGTGCTGCTATTTTCTTCTGTTAGAACTGTAGCTAATTTGCTGGAGGTGAAAGCAGACGGTTCTACTGCTATTTCTGCATCTTAGAGCAGGCTGTCAGGAAAATTAGAGTTTTGTCTTTGTATGCCAAGGAGATGAAATGCAATTTCAGATAAATTAGATGAATAATAAGGAGTGAAGTCCTGGTGCAAAAGGCCATCAAACCTTATTAACGCTTTGCCTGAACGTCTTGCTCTGAGGGTGGTTCCTGTTGAGAAAGACTAACTCTGAAACACACTCTGCCACTTGTTAACACCCACTAAGCAGAACATAGGGTTACCATATCAACAATCAGGACTTTTCAAAACAAACAAACAAACAAAAACCCCCCCAAACAAACATACAAAAAACCCAACAACAACCACAACAACAACAAACCCACAAAAAAAAGTCCATGGAAAGCATGGAGCACAGCTGATGGAGGAATATGAAGGCAGACCAAGTGGAGTGTACTTTCAGGTGTACAGGTGGGTCAGATAATCCTGCTCAATTTCAGCATCCTATTTTCTGCCAACTGAAATATCTCTAAATATCTCTAAATGATAGCTCTTCACTTGCTCACTTTCTCTCCAAATTCATATTAGTTGTGATTTTCTAGAAATCCAGTTTACTGTTGATAGGGGTAAATAATTCCCCTTGCCATACCTGTAACAAAACAAAACACAGGTGATTTCTCAGCATTGAGGCAGTATAATCCAGTGGAATTCAGCAGCCACATTATTCCTGGATCAATGTTGCCATTATTCCAAGACCTTGTCACTGCATACTGTATTGTAGTAATAAACATTTAATTAACATTTTGCTCACTCTTTCTTATCTAAAACACATTAATACATAAAGGGATTTAGGCACAAAGGTGCCATAGAGAAATTACCAACGAGAATTGGTTATTTATACCATCTACACAACATAAAACAGCAGCACATTTGTCAGCCTACAGTATAGCCTGAACTGGCTATTCACAATAGCTAACACGTTGGCAGGAACCACATAAAATAGCCATCCTAAAAAAATGTCTATCTGGGAATCGAAATACCTTATTTTGGTTTGCAGGGAAGTTTTTCATGCAGTTCATCATTAGCACGTCTCTCAATAGCATCTGCTTTTAGGTAACTCTACCTTTTTTTCCCTGAAACACAAAGGTCAGGCCTTTCCCTTATAGGACTGGCAGAAGGGGTAATCTCTTCTCCTTGCTCCTTTTCCATCTCATAGGCTTGTGATTACAGCATTTGGAGGGAGTGTGTTCACTCTGTAGGTAGTAAACTTTTTTTAAACCATGCTGGATCAAACTTCAAAACTCTATGCTTTTAATGCATTGCAGAACCCTTCTCAAGCAGAATATTCTGAACTGATAATGTGACAGAATGGATGCCATTTTGAAAGGTTAATTGGCATAATAAATGTTCAGGGGTCAATGACCCCCTGGGACCTTTCATCCAAACTTTCAAGCTTTTGGTATTAAAATAATCTTTCATGTAAAGCAAGTTATACAATGATTGGTCTTTTTTTAAAACAAAAAATCTGAAATACAAGAAATTTAATTGATCACAAAATCTAAAGATAGACATTAAAAAAGTAAAGGATTTTTTAAATATGTGTCAACATAGAAAATAAGAAATATCTTTATTTCTCCAGTTGAGGTCTTACACGTTAAGGTTTTCATATATTCCAGGGTTTGAACTTAAAATACACTGCACCTAGAACTCTAAATAAATCTACCATAATAATTTTCTCCCTCATAGACATAAGTATTATCCTGCAGTCTTGGGAAAGAAACTTGCAAAGATGAGTTGAAGAATTTCTTTCCTAGCCTATGAATAGCCTTTACTACACCACAGGCTGTTATACAGTATGAGCCACTATCACATACACAAAACAGCACACAATCACCAAAGACTGAAATGGGCAAAAGGACATTTACAAAATGTTAGCACATCTGGTCACTGAAAGCTATCATATATCCCATAAAAATAATGAGCAGCTGAAATGTTATCAAATTGCCATATCCATTGCTATTAACAAAAAATAATACACTGTATAACCTGCTTGTAGATATTTTGGAGTGAATCATTTACTTCAGCCTCTTAAAATATTTAGAATCAGCTCTGAGCTGTCAAAAGCAGTGCATTTTCTCTTTAGAACTTATGGCATTTTTTGTTGTGGCTCTCTAAAGCAAGATGGAAAAGAGGGGTTACATAGTTGGGATTATTTTGGTCTCCTCATTTTTGTTTGCAGCTTTGTTATGTTCTAAATTGAAGTATGGCTTGTTGAGAAGGTTACACTGAACTTTCCTGCAGTAGGCTGCATTTATATCCTCTGAGCAAAAGAGCTCTAATCCGATTCAACTAACTATTTTAGTCTGGTTTTCCATAGCAAGGCTGCATTTCAGTGTCTTTTCTAATCCAGCTTTGGGAAAAAAAAAAAATATAAATAGTATTATTCTACTTCTGTATCTGTGCATGTAGTCATTTCCTTTGGAGATCACCAGAACATTTTGTCAGAGAACACATAAATCTATAACAGTGCTATGAAGGAACAAGAAAGTCATCCTTGCTTCACAGTACCAAAGTCTTTACACCACAGATAACTCACTTCCCTTTCGCCATCGTGTGTGCGGAAAAATAATTGCTTTATATGGCTTTCCCATATCTTGCCTAAAATCTTTACCTCATTAATTTTTTACAAAATAGCTCTCCTTATATTAATCACTGAAGAAGAGATATTCCATCACTGAAAATCATAGGCCCCCTTTGATAAATGAGTATACAAATACCATTCCTTTGGAAAAAACATATCCAGAAATATATGTATAACATGTAACGGCAAAGCCATTTTGAGTTTGAAGAAAACTTTATTCAACATCTACATTCAGAGCCCTGCCTATCTGAAAAAAAAAATTTCTCTTTTTATTCAAAATGGTGTCATGAAGAAGTTGGGCTAGCTTTGTTAGCATTAGGTAAAGAGCTCAAATAAAGAGTTAGAAGAGAAAACCTGTAAGGAATAGGAATATTGAAACAAAAATAGTCCTACTAAAAGATACAGAACCTTCTATAAACTATGCTTCCATATATTCAGTGCAGTGTTAAAAAAGATCAAATTCATGTAATGTATTCTTACCTTAAGCATAAAGAAAGGTGTGCAGGTGCCTAAGCAGAGCATGAAATTAACAAACTCCCAGCAAATTGTCCTCTAGTGGTTGATCAGGAAAGGAGCATGTGTCCCTCATCCATTGTGTTCCTACCCTGCTTCTGAATTTCTTCCTATAACTTCTGGTATAAAATAAAGACAAAGACTTCATGACACAGTGTGGTATCTATTAAACACCAACAGGGAAATCTGTCCTCCTAAACTGAGGCCTGGGAAGGCCTAGCCTCTCTATAGTCCATGTAATCGTCCTACAGTTCAAGAAGCAGGGTCAAAGGAAAAAACTGGTACCTGATAAGTGGAGATCCATACAGTCCAAATTTAAAATGGGCAAAGGTTTAAGGTAAGTATCATTCTTAACCAAAAGCCTTGCCTCAATCAAATCCTTGGTCTTTTATTGACGCTACACACAGCCTTCCCTTTCTGCTTGCACCTTGTTAATGCTAACACACCACCATTTCACTTCATTTAATTCTTCATCTTTCCTCATGCCAGGATTATAGTCACTGGAGGCGAACCACTCTCTTAAACACTAGAAAACAGAGAGGAACATGTAAAGAGGGAATGTATGTAACAGAACTGTAATCTGACCAGGAGACTGCACTAAGCAAATCTACAATAACAAAGTACAAACAGAACCCTGGTTTATTCAGCTCTTATCAACAGAGATACCAAGTATAAGCTTTAGGCAACTACGTCAATGGGCAGTAAGAGGTTTTAGGGTGGGTTTTTTTGTTTTGCTCTTCTTTTTTTGAGACAGGCCTGAAGCTCAGGGGCACAACCTTTTGTTTTAGAATTCACTCTTCCTCAGCAGGCATTCATCCTACAAAGCATACTTGAAGTAGAAATCAAAATCAACAACAGCTGTACTTAATTATATCAAAACATGCTAGGGGATTGAAACGGTAAGGTCCTGGTGTGATTTCACTTGGCAATTATTGTGCTGTGTTAAACAACAGCATAGTAGGATAATGGTGATGTTGATGTACTAAAATATTATTCTCACAGAAGAAGGAATACTACATGGATTCAGATGTCACAGAATATCTTATTTCAAGTTTGAATTCCATTGATCATGAAAGTCATTACCACAACATTAATTTAGTGAGACATCCATGGAAGTCAAACACCTCCATGTTCACCCTATATATGTTACTTGCAGAAAGAAGGATCCAACTGCTACTGACAGTCACTGGTTTGTATAATCACCTTCTACAGGATCCCCAGATGTGAATTTAGAAAATGGTTTCCACTACCTACAGTTTCACAGTTCTTCATTCAGTAAGGGGGGGCCATCTTACCAGCTTCCATGTACCAGAAGACTCAAAATGGTCAAGTTTACTAGAAAGATTTTATTTTTCCACAGTCCAGTACTATAACGCAGTATAACTGAATATGGAACTTTGCTTTGCATTCATTAAGAGACATGAATAAATTATAACCTTCCCACTAAATTCTGTTTCAATATATTGAAAAACGTTTCAGAAACACACTACTATATATGTACTTTTACAGAGCCCTTCCAACAACAGAGGAATTTTTTTTGACAGTTTCTTCACTAGGTTTCTTTTGTCTGCCTTTAATGTATCTGTTTTATAATAGTTTGCATTCAGAAATGTCACATCCCCTCTGATTTTGATCAAGAGATAAATTTAAGGGTAATCTTTTGATAATGCGGGTAATACAATATCTACCAAAGCAAACCACAAAGATCTTTGAGGAACTGAATTGCTTTTGACTGTATCAAGAGTGATCTGAGAACCTTCGCCAAAAGATCTATTCCTTTACAAAGTCAATCTTTCTTAAAAAGTCAGCAATATTTGCCATAAAGAGTCTTGCACAAAAGACCTGACACTTGGA
This sequence comes from Phalacrocorax carbo, assembly GCF_963921805.1. NCBI lineage: Eukaryota > Metazoa > Chordata > Aves > Suliformes > Phalacrocoracidae > Phalacrocorax > Phalacrocorax carbo. The sequence goes on from NC_087548.1 coordinate 47,890,158, forward strand.
AATAAAAGCTTTACTTTGTTTTAAACAAAAACCTCAGAACACTTCCTTACATACAATACTTCCATATGTAGCAAAGTAAATGAACTTTACATTTCTTTTGAATAAAGAAGCCATTTATCAGTAGTTTCTCTTTGTTTTAACTTTCATTTTATTGATTTTTAAATAAAAGGACTATGCACTTCGTGATGCATGACAGCATAAAATCCCACAAGAGAACATTTCAAAAGGAATTTAACAATATACACCAGTTCTGTCAAACATAGTCATACAGAAAGCAATGCCTACGGGAAAGGTCCTCTTCCGCTGGGTAATAAAGACATCTGTCAAAACTTGTATGGTAATCAGGAATGGATATATGTTCACACACTGAACAATAAACAAAAGCTCATAGGCACAAGGGATGAAAAAACAAAATATGTTTAAACAACTTTCTTAGGAATAAATTTATTCAAAGGGGACAGCAGTGCTAACAAGCCCAGGAAGAAAGATGCCAGCATACTTGGTACAAACCCAGGTCAGAGATGCACTTGTGTTGTTCTCTTTTGTAATACAGAGGGAGGAAGGGACAAATCTGAAAAATCCTAACTCATCCGGCCTCATTTCTTAGCGTCATTAATCTACTTAGCCCTACTGGCTATTTTTTTCCTATTTTCAACCTATAGTTGCAGATAGGAGTTATAATGGTTGTATGCAAGCTATAGATAACTAACTCTGAAAGGGCTGCTTTCACTGGGTCTCTTAGTCACTTATGCTTAGAATACAGTTTATCTACTCCCAATGGTCATCTAGATGGCCTACATAACTCTTGATGTTTCCTGAAGGTGATGATATTCACATGAGATCCCCTGTGTTTTTTCAGACTGCTCCTGTGGCTTACCACTCTTGACATTGGCCTTGCTCCTGCAAAACCTGTTCCTTTTTTCTGTCACAGATATCGTCTATGATGTTACAGGAAGAGATATGCCAGACTTCACACTGATTATGCATAATGTTCTTCAGTGCTCATGAGTGTTTGTTACTTTAGCTCTGACCTGCTAACACAATACACAAACATGGTATTTCTTTCAGATACATTAGAGGTTGTGTCCTGGTTCATAAAGATTTTCCTTTCTGAGAATAAACTGTTTCTCCTCACCACCACCTCTTTCTTGTTTTCAACACTTTTTGATGTATGTTCATAATTACACTCATCTTATGTACATCTCTGAAAATAACAATGATTTGACAGGCAGCTGAAATGCTTCATGGCTCACTCTGGGTCATGTGATATATGATTAATACCACATTTCACCCTGCATGCATGTACATTGCAGAAGGAAAAAAAATCACACTTAAAAGAGCATTAGACAGTTGGTGAAGTTTGTTTTACCTATATAATCTTCAAGGAGTTGCTCAAAGCTGTTCATATTTGCTAAGTTATTCATGTTCATTTCAGACTTTTCAACATTGTTATTTTCCTCTGTCTTCCTTACTCTGTGCTGCAAGTCAGTGGCTTTTCTAGAAGGAAACCATGTTCAGTATTAATAGGGATTGTGTACAGTTGCTTTTTTCAGACTGACTTTCGCTCTCCTTACTTATAACAGTGCCACTGAACTCTTGATTTTGGGCATCCATCTTCCTTGCCTTTGAGGATCACAAATGCAACCAGAAGACAAATACGAGTGTATTAACTTGGATGTGATCTCCAGGTCTGAATCTTCATCACAGAATGAAAGCCATTAAAAAATTAAAGCCCTAGATTGGCCATTAAACTTCTAGAAGTCTAATTATTGGAAGTTCAACAATAACTGGAAGGTAATTATTTTCTCCTGTGAACTTAGCACTTACTTTTCAATCAAGTATAATAGTTACAACACTTTCCTAATGAGAAGAGCGCAGTGTACACTTCTTTAAACTGAATATAAATTCATGTTAAATGGCCAGTCTTAAAGAAAAGAAATTATAAATAGTTTAATGGGACTTTATAGCTTCAAAATAGACAATAATGATTAACTTAATACATGTCAAACAGTCACATTTATGGCCTTGGCTAAATTTTTAAGTTTGTTTCTTCATATTTGGAAATGTATCTCCCTTATCCACATATCCTGAAGAATAATCTGGGTTTAGAGATGTTGACCAGGATCTGTGATTGTGAGGCTATTTCCAGCAGTCTGTAGAAGGCTTCATCAACGACCTCTTCTTGATCAGGTGATCTGTAGCAAATGCCCACATTTGCTGTGGCACCCGTATTTGCCTGCCCCTCAACTTGTTCTTCCTCCACCCCTAGGCAGAGCTTGATACATTCCCATTGCTCCCTCACATAAAGAGCAACTCTCCCACTTTGCCTTGTTGGCCTGTCTTTCCTGAAAAGCCTGTAGCCATCCATGACAGCATTCCAGTCATGTGAGCTATCCCACCATGTCTCTGTAATTGCAATCAGCTCGTGGCCCAGCGGCTGCACACAGGTCCCTGGTTCCTCCCGTTTATTGCCCGTGCTGCATCCAATGGTGTACAGGTACTTCAGAGGGGTACTTGAGCACGCAGGTTTCCCTGGAGGGGTGCATGAGGACCCACTACAGCCATGCATACCCTTGTGTTGGTTGGTCTTCTGATTGTCATCTTATGAGGCAGCTAAGTCACCTTTGTCACTGCTCTGTTTGGCCTGGCTTATTCCCATGTTGGATGTGGTGCTGTTGAAGTTTTGTTAAAAATTTCTGAGTATGAAGGCTATTCAATGAATTTCTTAAGAAAATGTAAAAAGAATTCAGTAAGCTGGTCATTCATATTTTCTCTCTCTGTTTGTCCTCTTTTCTTTTTAAAAGTGTAAAAAACCTCCAATTAAAAGGTGCTTTTCTTGAGGGGAAGAAAAGTCAACAGAGATTTTCACACCATTTTCCCTGTAGTTGAAAGCAATATATTTTCCATGCAGTGAATACAGTAAGAAAAGGAACCAGTGTGGGACATTTTTAAGCTATGAACTGACCCAGATAACACCCACCAGAATGATAGCCCTTTTTGATATTCATTTGATATTGAGCAAAAGATTATTGCAGTCAATATCTAACCACTAAGTGTTATTTTGACTTAATTTTCTATGGTGGGTAGTGAAAGATAAGGTGATGAAGTGATAGGTTCCATAAAATAGGCAGACAAACAATACACACTGCATGTAGGGTGGTTTTTTCATGAATACTCTCTCTTCTGCTATTGCCTATGACAAAGTCATTTTGACAGAGCTATGAGATGTTCTTTCACCTAATTCACTTTGGCAGACCAAGGCAGTGTTTCAGTACGAGGACTGATCTCTGGGTTATCTGGATATTCTCATTTTAAGCTGCTATTGGAAAGACTTGAATAATTTACACTTCCTGCCGTGAACTTGGCAGCTTTTTTCAAGAGTTGCTGATTTATTGCACCTAACAGTGTGACAGTTCTCTAGTCTGTATAAAGGCCACATGTAGTTACAGGGTGTAGCACATGTACTGGTGGATTACAAACTTCATTCTGTCATGAAGAGTTTTTAAAGACTTCTCTAAGCTGACAACTAAGTAAAAATCTATCAGAAATTACCTTAAAACTCAGATCAAGCTTTGGGTTGTCTTTGCCATAATCAATTAAGAATTAAAAAACTGTAAAGCGTCAAAGGAGAAGGAACCTAAAAGTAAAACTGACCTAAACCAAAAGTTGCAAATATCCCTGAGCAGTCGGCTGCAGTATTTTTCTTCAAGGATTATAAGAATTAATATCTGAATTCATGCATTACACCTTGAGAAACCTCAAATGTTTCAGCTTAGGTAATCAAAGACCTTTCTTGGCATGAGCAGTATCTTGGGCACTCCAGCTGCACACCTCACGTTTGCAGCCAGCAGTCTAAAAGGCATCTTAGCAGCAGGCTGGAGGGAAGGAAGAAGGGATGAGCAAATTAGCAGAACTGGATGCAGCTGTCCTTCCCTCAGCTGGTAGAATGATGTAAAAAAATGTTTCAGTTTAGGGCTTTTTTACTTTCCTTGAGCTGTCTGCCTGACTCCATCAGTATCCTTGCAGTAGCTTCCTTTCACTGCTTGGTGTAATCGTGTAAACTTTTATGAGTCTACTGTATGTGTCAAAATTATGGCATAGGCACTTTATTGCTATTAGTTCTACTGAACAGTACCATTCAGAAGTAATGTCTTTTCTTCTCCATGGAATAGGTTTCCATAGCTCAAGTTTACTGATTTTCAAAGAACCAGCACTTGTTTGACTATGAACACCAGGGGAAGTTGGTTGGTTGTTTTCTTTTCTTGAAAGATTGCAGGAGTAAAAAATTGTTCAGTATCGGTAGCACAGACAGTACTACCATTATTCTGATTATTTTAAATGCATATGTCCAAAGCCTATGCAAAATACAAAATAAAGCATTTGGAAGAAAAATAATGTAAATATAATCAATTGATTTGATTATTGCAGATGACTAACTCATCTTTGATTTTGTCTACAACATTGCTTTTTAAGTTTAATGTCAGGTCTTTTCCACTAAAGCATATCTCAATACAACAGGCAAAGTATAATATCATCTGTTCTTTATATGCATACACACACAACAGTAGTTCACTAATGTTGCAGAGTGAAACACTCGTAAGTCACAACCTAGCAAATTCAGATCACCCATGGCAGTATATTATAATGTTGTCTAACTATCCTTACACAGCACCATCAGAAAAAGCTGTGTCAACATAAATGACACCCTCTCAACATAGCCGCTCACACAGATCAGCATCAGCTCCCACACAGCACTGCTCAGTCTCTTAAAATTGTGGGATTTCACCACAATCAACATCCTCCTCCTCAATATTTACTAGGCTACCAATTCTCAACCTTTCTGCTCTTTTCTTCTTCATAGAACCCAGTACCTCTGAGGGGGAAAAAAAAAGCACTGTAAAAGGCCTCTCAGTTTAATAGATCCCCTTTTAAACTCATGACTAATTAACAGATTGCATAATGTTCTCCAAGTGAGTGTTATCTTTTCTAGTTCGGTCTAACCAGACCGAAAAGCTCTCAGAAGCATTAGGTCCTTTTGAAGGTGGAGACTTTGTCCCAACACAAGAAGACAGATCCCCCGTGGTATTTTACAAGAAAGAATAAAGTACTAACTGTCTGGAGAATCTCAGTCTGAAAGTTCAGACAAGGATTCAGAAAGCAGAGGCCAACGAGCAAAGGTGTGTGGAAGTACTGCAGTGACTGACACCTCATGAGCCAGACGGTTTGATGCCGTCTCAGACAGGTTCTGCATAGCAGAGGTTACTCACAGAGCATGTCAGTATAGGTCTATATTCCCAACAGAAGTCAGGGGTTTCAACAGCCTCTGGCAGAGAGTAAAAAGTTTAGAATTTTGCTGCATGAAATATCTGTATTTGGCCTGGAAGTGTTTACAAGCAAAGCATTTTTCACTTTAGCATCATGCCCAAACTTCTGAATTTACACAGATAGTTTCTCCTCTCTTTGCTATGAGACTCCTCTGCAGTATTTGGGTGTCATTCTCATGTTTCCTGGTGTTTAAAAAAGACCCTCGCCCACATGTGAAAAACATCTGTACACTTGGTCTACAACAGTTGCTATACAACCAAGCTAAGGTTTCTAACTGAAAGTTCTCTGGCTCTGCTGGTAAATATGTCAATAGTGGGGACCCACATTTCTTTTTAATAATAGCCTTTCCAATTAATAACTGATAAGAATTCAGACTATTTTTAAACTGTTTTTATTGCATCTTCTAAAATACCTCTTTTCTGATGTTACTACAGATGCATTTTATATCCCAAGTTTTAAATCTACTTAAATGCACTCTTTTCTCCAGTTCTGTTCTTCTGCAGCTGTCTAGTCTTTTTTTCTTTTTCCCCTGATCTCTCTTTGTCCTCAGTTCCCTTTAAAGATCACTTTTCTTTGTCCCCTGTGTTCTGTTTGTCATTTATATTTCTTCCTGGACTTAATTGCAGGGCTTATTTCCCTAATCAGCTTCTTTCCTGTGCAGCTTTGAGACTTCTTTTATGTCACTCTTCACTGTTGGCTTCTCCACCTTGACTTTGCCTGTGACTGGCAACTTCACACTAGTCCTGGCTCAGAAGTTAGAAGAAACCCAACACAAAGGGCTGGATCCTCAGGATCCACATCTCTTTGTACTGCCATGCAGACACAAAAGAAATTATAAAGCTGGCTGAAAACAACCTGCCCCTTGTTTGGGGAAATCTACAAGTACTATATGACAGAATTCTCTCAAAGACTGCCAGAGGTACTGCGGAGACCACGAGTTGTCAGACAAACGTCTGTCTTGCAGGTGCCATGTTTTCCAGTAGACACACACGGCAAACAGATTAAAATCTGGAATAACAACTTAACAATGGAAAGACATAATACCATCCACCCCTACTGTACAACTGACCTAAATATAGGTGATTTTTCCTGTTAAAGAACTTCTTATCTGGGGTTCACTGTTACAATTTTCTGAATGTGACTGCACTGTCATCAGTACTGTACTAACACAATAAAAAAGCAACACTAAAATATATGGCAGCCAGGAGTCTTGGGACAGCAGCAGCCTGGTTATTTTCATGTACTTGGGAGTTACTGTGATTTAAGGAGGAATTAGAAGGTGGTAACTTCTAAAAGCCTACCATAAGTTTCTCCTAAACATGAGGGATAGCATGTGCTTTGACAGTGTCTTCGAGAGTACCTCAGAGACTCAGCTCTGCAGGTTTGTTGACTCAAGGACTGTGCTACTAAAGGCACTTATAGAAGTCTCACTTTTTATTAAGAGAAATATTGCAATTGGGTCACAAAAGCTCTACTCAGGATTGAGGCCTATGTGTTTTAGAAATAGCCAAGGGAGTTTGCAGTCTAAAGAAAACCGCACAGAAAAGGAAGAGTGAGTGGAATACAATGTATAGACAAAGTGGTGATGGAATCACAGTTTATTATTTTTACTTTTATTTCACACATCCACTTATCCGCCAACACATACAGTTTACACCAAAAGATAAGCAGTGTATCTACTTCAGTGCATTTCTGATGTATTCAGGAGGAAAGCAGCATTATGGCGTAATCTCTGTCTCATAGAGAAGCAGCGTTATTACCCTCCTGCAGTACAATACAGGCTGGGCAGCAGCCCCTCCTGCCTACACCCAGTAATTCACATTTGGGGGTGTTTGGAAGTGTTTGCTGGGAGAAGGTTACTTGCCCAAACACCTTAATGTGAACTTCTCCCTAATTTGCTGTATCTCTTTGTAATTCCTTTTGGAATTATTATTTTCCAATTGCTCCCTGCATTTCATACCAAATGTGTGGGGTCTGGATTACATCATGTTAGGTTAGTTAACTTGGGTACTTCCATGCCAGGTAGCTTTTATCCTTGACCTTCCGTACACAGTCACAATGCAGAGAAGTGAAACAGGCAATAACAAGGGCCAGATAAAATCATTCATATGAAATATGAGAAGGGTCTCAAAGGTACAAAGGATTTCTGATACCTGTACTTTTGTCTTATTATTCCCATCTTTTTAGCTCTCCTTACACAGAAATTATTACAATTTTAATATTAGAAGGGTAATGCAGTTCCTACAAATATGAATAACCATAGAGTTATAGAATAATGGAGACTGGAAGAGGCATCTGGAGGGTCAACACCCTGCTCTAATGGGGGCTAACTTTACAGTTAGGTCAGGATATTCAGGACTTTCTCCAGTTAATATTGAACATCTTTCAGAATAAAGTCCTCAACATCTCTGGGGAACCTGTTCCTCTGCTTAACTGCTTTTATTGTGGATTTTTTCCTCTTGTCCTGTCACACGCCTCTAAGAGGCTGGATTTGTCTTCTGTATGCTCTGCCATCAGGTATTTATACACACTGTTAAGATCCTCCTCTGAGTCTTTTCTTCTTCAGGCTACATGGCCTGATCATAGCCCTGCAACTTCACACAGACCTCTAATTTCTCCTGTTTGTTCCTCATGTTGTGTGCATCAGCATACAAGCACTTAGTCACACTCATCTCCCAGAAAAGGTATCAGAGCTTTCCCCAAAATTCTGTTCTGTATGCATTGTCCTGTGCATACAGGATGTGGGGTGACCCTGCTTCAGCCCTGTTTTGGTGATTAAAAATGCTCATATCACCCTACGCACTGCATGCTTAACCCAGTCTACCACTTCCTCACTTCTGGTCATCCTCTCCCCATCATTCCTAGTTTAAAGCTCTCCTTATCAGGTTGACCAGCCTGTTTGCAAAGATGCATTTTCCCAGTTACACAAGTGGATCTCATGTCCTCCAAATATTCCATGGTCCTCAAAGATTATCCTATGGTCACAGATGCCAAAACCCTGTTGTTGACACCAGCTATGCAACCAATTGTTGACCCACAGGACCCATCTGCTCCTTGTTAAGCCTTTTCCTGTCACTGGCAAGATTATAACCAAGAAGAAAACCACCTGGACCCCTCATGGCCTTGACCATTGTCACCAAAGCCACGTAATCACACAATACTCCCCAGATCTCTCCTGGCAGTATTGTTGGTGCCCCTGTGGAAGGTTGGCAGGGTGTAAGAGTCTGAGGGCCAAACAAACCTTTCAACAGCATCCCAAATATAAGTCCCAGCAAGTAGTAGATGTCCCCAGAAGATAGGTAAGGTTGCCAGATGGCGGCCTCTGTCTCCCCCAGCAAGGAGTCTTCCACTACTAACACTCACTGCTTCTTTCTGCTGCTCCTCCATGGCTGAGGCTCAGCCAGTGTGGGTGCTTCTTTTGACAGAGCTCCCAGACCCTTGTCTGCTAGGACAGCACTGAATCTTTTCCATAGCTGAAAATCTTCAGGTAGAGCAGGATCTCTACCAACTTTCAGCCTTCAGCTTTCAGATGCTGTCTGCACTTCCCTTGGTTCAGTTAGAGGTTTAGGCTCTTAAAGTTGCAGGGTCTCAGGGAAGACCTGGTCAGCTTCTTCCTTGTCATCTCTGGTGCCGTACAATCTGCTGATCTGCTCCCAAAGCTTCTTTTTTGGCAACACAGATCCTCAGTAAACATACACTCCACACAAGCTAGAAGACCATCCCCTGGTCCTGTTCTGCAGGTTATATTCAACCAGTCAGTCTCTGGCTTGAATAAGGTTATTCCGGACCATCTAGTCTTTCACAGACTCAGCATCAGCTATATAAAACTTAGCGTTTGGTTCAAATGTCTCTTTAACTCTTCAGGCAGATCTGGAAATCACTGGAGGCACATTCTGATAGATCATATCTTTGCACAAATAATTTCTTACAGTATTTGTTTAGCCACTGGAAAAGAACTCTACCTGTGGCAGAATTACCTGTAATATATTTGAAGTCCAGATTTCATTTAAAGGCCTGGCTCACCACACATTTACTTCAGTGAGTGCTAGATGTGTGAACCCATTGTCTCCTATTTTTTTTCTCTGAGAGGCTAGAAAGAGAGATTTAGTATCTTCACATTATGCTTCTGTCTTCCAAGAAAAATCAAATACAATACACAGTAGGTACACTACGTGACGTTATTGTAAAAGAGCTCCAGTTTTCAACTTCTGTTCTTTCAGCACAGGTGTTCAGAATTGAGAGAGTGGTTCTGAAAATTTAAACTTCATAACAATGCAGTGAAAGCTAGGAGAGATGCTTATGTGCATAGTTATTGTAGTTTTATCATGGTTTGATTTATGCCTTTGAGTAACATAACTAATTTTTAGTTACAGGTGTCAGTTAAGAGTGGTTAAAATTCAGTGAGTGAATTCATGTACCCCAAAGTCGTTGTACCCTGAATATAATCTTATATTGGTCCCTGCAACATGGAACCAGACACACACATATTAGAAATATTCTAAAGGACAGAAAAAGAATATAAGCACACTATGAAAATGGGTTTTTTTAAGTCCATTTGAACTAATGATTAAAATAAAAATTTTTAAAAAATTGAAAAAAATTTTTACTTAAATCTGAACATCCGCCATTTACTGTTGCATCTTTAGTTTCTGCAGTACAAATAAAGAAGTCAAGTTTACCTGTCTTAATCTTATCTTTAAAGATCAGTTACTGTTAACAAATGTGTTGCCCTTTAAGTGCATAGAGGGTCAGTATCCCTTGCATTTCACTAGCAAGAAAAGATAGGTTTGCTGTTTGTTAACTCCCAGAAGTAGCCTTTTACCTATTCTTATTTTCCAAGCATATGAAATCTCTTCAGTCCCTGAAAAAAAAAGGTATCATTTTAGTCATTGTCTGTCTATTTCACAAATCACCTAAGAAAGATTTTTTTCTGTTCAATGTGCTGTCATTTTTCCCACATTTCTTTTTATGATGGGAACGATAACATCATTTTCTAGTCATCTACATTTTTATATATTTTTTAGCTTTATTTCTCCACTTAGAACTGATTTTTGGAGCAAGGATACTTTTTTAGTATATACTTAGGTTCTTTCCTTTATCCCTGTTCTTCCTCTCGTCCTTTCTACTAATTAATTTCTACTAATTAAGAGTATGTTTAGAAACTGCTTTTTCCAAATACAGCATTCTTAACACTGGAACAGGGGAGCGTCTAGATATATACTACTTTAAAAACTGTATGTATCTCCATTAGCTAAGTATCAACATTTTTTAAATATGAAAAATCTTTTCCTAATAATATTAATAATTTCATTTGATCTAGGCTCTTGCTTGCACAGATGTATTTCTACTAAATGCATAAGCCAGCATAAAAATTTCCAACAATTTAAGTGATTTTTAAACTTACACCAAGATAAACCGGAGGAAAATCCATCCAGCTTAAACTGATCAGTTTATGCCCTGAAGCATAAGAATTAATCATTCTTATTTTACTGTAGTGAGCAGAATTGCAGATGCTGCTTTTATTAACACAAATTATTCTTTCTTTTTTTTTTAATCTTGACAATCTAATTTGCTCTATCTAGTTTACTCTCATCAAGTAAATTCCCTGATTTATAATGCTGCAAAAGTAGAAAGGGTTTTCTTATAAACTTAGTATTGCTTTTCCTCCAGTACTTCAACCTGTTCTTGTGAAGATAGACAAGTCATTCCTCGAACCTCCCAGAAAAATTCAAGGGGACAGATTGAGTCATGTATTAGAACTGATAACTAAGAAAAAAAAAATCAGTGTAATTAAAGGAAGAAATTAGAGAGTTTTTGAATTGACTTTTTTCATGCATTTAATCATGAGAGGTCATCAGAAATTCTCCTCTTTCAGCTAAGTACTGTGAGTAGCTGACCCAGGACCTCACTATCTGTAAAAGCCTGATTGGAAATATTCAGAACTATGGGAAAAAATAATTTGAATAACTAAAGAAAATGTTACTACATTCTGTAATCCAATAATGCACTTCAAAGTTATTAACACTACACTCTTAACACTGATTGAACTTCACCTAAATATCAATCAATTTTCAATTCTGATTAAAATGAATTTGGAAAATAATTTTTGCAGAAGTAGGAAGGAACATGACCTTGCTCCAACTGAGCTGGAATTAGAAAGCATGACAGTTCCTCTTCATTATTTTCAGCAAGGGAAATAGTTGTCTCTGGGAAACTCTAATTTTAAAACGGCATGTTGCACAATGAAAACAAGAATCTCTCTCATTTTTTAGCATACTTTTCCCTACAACAGAAACAAAACAACCCTAAATTTTCCATATAAAGGAGAAGAAAAATTATTTTGAACATTCTATATTAGAGAACCATCTTCTGTTGCTTTCATGCTCACAGTGCAGGAGGTTAAATTCATCTACTGACTTCTACAGATGTATTTTAAGCCAACACCTGGTCCTCAGATAACTCCATACTAAAAATTTATCCTGAGAGCACAGTTCAGGTTCTTATTCTTATCTCAGTCATATTCTTTCCCTTCATCCATAAGATATTAATTCTTTCCAATACAGAAGGCACATTTCATGTGTTGACAAAACTGCAGCTCCTTAAGAACATATCTGTTTTACTACAGTTGCCTGTTTCAAGCCCAGTAATGTAACAGCAGGACTACTTAACCTCATAGAAATAGCAATGAGAGAAACAAAATTAAGCTAAGATTTCAGTAAAAATGGTTGTTTTGCAGAGAACATTCTTGGAACCTCATTCTGTATTAAAGTTTGATGTAAGGTGAGTTCCCAGATAAATTGAGGGCTGATAGAAACAATCCAGTCTCATTTTTGTCACTGGAACATAATAGCAATATATGACTCCTCAAAAATCATGATAGAAGGAGACAGTTACCCACTTGACATCCTTAGCATCAATAACAGCAATCAGAAACATGCTAATTAGAAGCATTTTAAGAAAAAAAAAAAAAAAAAAGATCTACTCTGGCATTGGTGATAATAAGCATGTAGAGTGAAGAGCCCTCACCATGTCACGCTTCATGAAAATTAACTCCACTGACTAAAAATCTATTTCAATGGATGTAGCACATACCCAGATTCCAAAATAGACTGTTACCAATGTGCAACGCTCACATAGCACTTTGAGCAAACAAAATAATATAGCAACAAGGAAAAGATAGCCATCTGATTTTAAAGGCAAAAATGTAAACCATAACATAATGACTAATGAATTGAAAGAACAACAGAGAAATAACCTGAAGCTTATCTGAGTTGAGGAAGAGACATAGAAATATCCTTGGTGTTTGAAGTAGCTTTTTTACAAATTACCTACAAAATTTGCACAGAGGAACGTGGATCTTACCCAATCTCTGGGGGGGGGGAAAAAAAAGAAAATTAAAACTGTAAAAAAATAAAGTTTGGGAAGTTTCTAAAAAATCTTACATATATGAAGAAACCTACTCCAGTAGGCCACAATCCTTGTGCTGGCAATATATGAAAAATAAGACAAAATGCCCCACCCGTGAAAGATCGGTGAAATAGGATGGAGGGCAGGGGAGGGGAGGGGAGGGGAAAGAGAGACATTTTAAGTCTCTATCATATGGAAAAATCCTGAAGGCAAACTGCAATGGCAGGGAAAAAAAGAGCAGCACAAGAGACAGCGCAAGAGACATTTCCAGCAGCCAATGTTACTAACACCATGTAAAGCTAAACAAAGAGGTTTGTAAGGCTAAATGGAAAACCAGATGGGGTGGATGTGTATGCAGGATGTGAAAAGCTGCTACACATTCTTTCTACTCATTTTTGGCCCCATAGTTTGAATGATCACACCAGCAAAACACTTGAATGCTATTCCAGATGGGAAATAGAGAAAATATCTAGACATTCTAGATAATCAGTCTGGAAGAGCTCAATGCTGCAGTACTGAGCAACACTTTCATAAAACACAAAATAATCTGTATAAATAGCATGCCACAGCTAGCTCAAACTTGGTCATGACAAAACAAATGCCCTTGAAATCCAAGGACAACCAATGTTACCTTAGAAAATCATCAGGAAGCTATGTTAATTAACCTTTCTAAATCTATAAAGCCAACAGTAATAGCAAAGACTAGAGAGGCCTCATAAAATCAAGGCCTCAGCAATATTTAGGAGAGAAAGCAATACAACACCAGAGAAAAACGACAGTGCTCAAAAGGAAATGCCAGTGGAAAAAAAAAGAAAAATTATGGCTTTTGGAAATAAATTTGTCAAAAAATTATGGACACTTGGTGAAAACACTCCACTACCTATAAAAAGAAAAATCACTCATTTCCGTCACTATGAGAAGGAAACATTGTGTGTTTGTGGGTCAGCTATTCAGGGCTATATCCTAAATCCCACACAAGTCTGTCAAAAAGAAACTTGTGCAGAAATGTGGATACTCATTAAAAAACTAATTACAAACCTTAGCATGGAGAATGGCATATTTGATCTCCACACCATAAAGCATGTGGAAATAGCAGCAAGTGCCAGAGAGGAAGGGAACAGATTCATTTTCATCCCTTGGAGCATTACTGACACAGGAAAACAGCAGGAACGAACAAGAACATAAAGCAATTCTACAGTTAGTGTGAATTGTACAATGAAATCACAGCTGATTAACAGTCCTTATTTTAACTCCTGTACGACAGTCTGTTTAACCCAGGATTTTCATTACACAGAATGTTCTTCTTACACAATGTAAGAGTGTTTTGCATTTTAACTTAATAAATATTGAACCATCACATGTAAAATGAAATGACAATTGAAGTTCAGTTCAAATTTTCTATAAAACTTCTTATAGATCTTCAACTATTTAGTAGCCTCTTATTTATATTAAGATAGATTGGACAAGCTTGAATTAAACCCAGTTCAGAGTACAATCCCAAAATCTGTGTGCTGTAGCAGACAAAAAACTTCAGTGTGAACATGCTATACTTAATCTAAGTCTTTACAATTTAAAAGTTAACTATTAAAGTACATTTTGTATAAATACATACATTATAATAAATATATCTCTATAGAAATATAAATATATGTATAAATGTATAACACACACATGATATTGGCAAGTTCAAGCCTACAAAACCAGCAATAATCTCAAGCCATATATACAACCACAGAAGAAAACAAATGGTAATGGAACTTTGCTTCTAACAATTTCTGTTCCACAGAAACCCTCCTGTGATATTTTTATTTTAAATGCCTGCTACAGGCATATATACAAGACCCAATTTGTTCTTACAATCTTTATTAAATCAATGAGTCATGAGACATTAATGTCCTGAAGAAACAAGTGGTAAAATCCCATCTGAAGAGTCAGAAGAAATGTGTTTTCTGTATTAGATTGACACAACTGAATATATCCTGACTTTGATAGGTACCATACTAAAATTCTTTATCAATCCAGATAGTACCAATATGGTCTCATCCTGGGCTGGGAATAAGCCCTTCTGTATATTAAAAGATCATTCAGAATGTACCCATACCTAATTCTTGGCCTGTACTCAGAGGGAAGTATGACAGAGGGGCCAATTAGAACCATTTGTAGAGGGGATATGAAAAGGTTGTAGTTCTGAAGTTCGCTTCACCTCATTTATTCTCTAAGCCTTCAGGAAAGAAGGACTTTCTTCTTTCATCACTGGCTCTTATTCTGGGTCAGAGCCCTGAGGCAGACTATGAGGATGTTGAATACTTCAAAATCTGCAAAATCACTAGTGAGTCAAGAAAGTTCAGGCAAACCTTCCTTTATTCCTCAAGTACAAGAAGTAATCAGAAATATTCCAATGAGCTGTAGAGGTCTTGTTTCTGGACAAAGCAGGATAGACAAAATAAGAGCAATGACAGTGAATAATATTCATTCAGTCACCGCAGTTAATAAGTAGATGCTGAAGTTCATTGCCAGTCTGTTATAACTGGTTCAATTTTTCTTGTTCTAAGGAAGACTTTTCACTTCCTTCAAACAAACACCCTGTTCACAGTGCATTTATTTTCTTTTTCTTTTACTTTAAATTTAGGGAGGTGAAGCAATAAGATAACTCATTTAATGTTTTGTGGCTGGAAGCAATGGGGTAAATGTTGAATTATATCCTAGGGATAGTACTTAAGCAGGAGATAGGAAACAGATGTTAGAAAAGTACAGGTATTGGGATTACAAAGCATTCTTGAAATAAATGTCCTTGAAAGAAAGATGTATACCACTCAACGTACACAGTGAGCTCAGTATACAGAGTGGAACTTCCCCACAAATACAGCTTTACAAACTATGCCCTAGATGAGCCACACAAAAAGCTGCCTAATAATTAAAACACTTCTGCACATTTTAGTAGTCTCTTCAATAGTTATGTTTGTATGTGGTAATTTATAGAAAACGGGGTTGTAAGAAGGTGTGTAAAATCATGCACCAGTTATGGTTAGGTTGTAAAAAGAATCAGCCACATGAATATAAAAGAATACATAAATGTATTTCTAGAATATTCCTGCAGTGAAATCCACCAAGAGTAACAACTTCTCAGGCAGCCCCTCTCAACACCTTTTCTTTTGTCAGCTGTCATCAGCAAATATTTGTAAACGATATGATTTTATTGTGAAGTAAGGATTGTTACACAAAATTGGTATTAACTATCTTTTCAGACATCAAATGTTTTTACACATTCAGCACTGGATCACAAGTTCGTTCAATAAAGTCTGAGTCTTCATTACTTTTTTCTTTTGTGGAGAGAGCTGCTTTCAAGGTACAAGAGATTTATGGGATGACGGTGGCTGTGGGATTAAGATTGCTTGCTGTTTAAGAGTTACTGGCACCCTACTATGTCAGTACCGCCTCCAAATTATTAATCATTCAGTCCAAAATTCCTCTAATGGCATACAAGTCCATTTAGTGGTGCTGCAGAATACTTTCTCCTACAAGATGAAATCAGTTTATTCAATGACTTTCTCATCTAGTGAGGTTTGAATGCCATTTTAAGCATTAAACCACCTTGTCTAAATAATTTGATATTCATAATTCACCTCAGGACTGTCTCTACCCTGTCCTATGCACCATCTGCTTTCAGGTATCTTTTAATCTTTTTCTTTTCATCAAGTATTGCTGTGTCTTTGGTAGCGCCAAGCCATTTCTCAAGCAAAGTGTATGTCTAACACAGACATTTTTGAAGGAAAAGGTGGATACAGCCATTATGTTGAACCATGCTCTTGTCACTGCGGTTGTATTCAGGCTCTCTCCTGGGCCTCAGAATCCATCAAATCTCTCTAATGCTCTAAGTCTGTCACTCAGCTGCAAGCCCACAGAAAATATTGGCATAATGTCATCACCATCTCTGTAATGCTCTGTTTAAATCATTTGTTATTTAACGGGGAGTGTCCTATACCTATGACAGCATTATGTCAGCTTAAGCTCACCAGCTGTAAGTGACAAAAGGGATGGCTGCTTATCCATTGGTATACTTGCAAACTGAAAGTGCTAAGACTGTTTACAAATTATTAGCTACCACTTAGGCTAAGATCTTTTAGTTAGCAACAAATATTTTAAGCATTACTTCCATTTATTTAAATAGTACTATTTTAAGTCTTCCTATTTTTAGGAAATGCCTGGCATGATTTTTGCTGTTAATTTTATCACATAGAATTCATCAACACTCATGACAACGTAAGCATTTTTTAACTCCATGTGGCAAGGGAGAGACTGTTCTCTACAGAAATATCGCATTAAGTCTGATTTAATATTATTTTAAATACTTTCAATTTTAAAGTATTTTAGAAGTTTAGTTATTATTTTCATTATAAAAAGGCTATAACAAATTGGTGTTAGCATTTTGATTACTTTAATATGAATAAATGTTAATAGTGAACTGGAAAACATTCCAGTAAACTCACATTGAAATAATTTGTTCTATGTATTTTATCCTGTTTGAGATATTGTCAATTACATATATTCCAGGGAAATGTTTAATCTCAAAGCAATACTTTTCTCCCTGTAGAGCAATGTTGTGCCATTTCTACAAGTAACACAAATTTTAATGACAAGACTGTCCTCCTACCTCTGATCCCCATTCCAGAAATTATTCTTAACAGCCTTTAGCTAGGACTTCTGAAAACAGTTCACAGTCCCTAAAGACACTTGCACAGAAATGTTTTATCTGGGATTAAGGAAAGAAATTGGCACGACTGCTACAAACCACAGGTGCTTGACTTTCATGACTAATGAGGTAATCACATCTTTCTGATCACCCACTGCTATCTCCTAACTTTTAGCTCCTACAACTTTTTATTATTTTACAAGATCTGTAGAGATTACCTACAGATTCTAAAAGCTGTTCCTTTGATTAGATTAGTTGCAATCAAGTTTAGTGCCTTTTGTGATACTAACGTTTTTCTACATTTTTTTGGACGGTTGATGTTCCTTGTGCTTCTTAAGAGAATTATAAAAAAGTTGGCTCCATTATTATCTTTAGCATGGGCATCTAGGGTCTCAGAGTTAACATTAAACAGAATTTATGAAGCCTGCCATTCAGATGTAAGGGCCTTCTGGGTTTAGATCTAAAAGACAATTGAATGAAAATCCCTTCATTATTTTGTAGGTAGAGAGTCACAAGAAAGATGAGTATGTAGCCTCTACTGCCCAGAAACTTATTGACAGAATTTTATAAATAAGGTAGGTTGCTCTGTCTGCACTTAGACCCTTTTAAACCAGCCAGAGAGTGGTTATTTTTTGGTTGATGGGTGCATTGTTATGAGTTATGATGCACTGTTATTCTGATACTTCAGATAAGGTGTTTTAGAAGGTGGGAGAAATAAGTGCTATAGAATTTTCATTACAATTACAGTACACAATTCTGTAATGTCCTTCTTTCTAGCATGTACTGCCATTATATAGAAATGGAAGTATATCATTTCCCTCAGAGATAAGATCAGTGCTCCTTTAACCTTCTGTCCTGCCCCCTTTACCATAGAGTAGAATGAAAAAGTCCATAGAGAAGAGAAGTTGTTCTTGTCAGCTGTTTTGGGGATGGGGGATTTCCATTCACTCTAAACTTTCATTTCAGCTCTTAGAGAAAGTTTAATGCAAAATCAAAAGAACCCTACAAGCTTTATCAGCTAAATAAACTACAACTTGGGCTGAACCGACTTCAAGAACTAATACTTTCTTGACCAGTTCACTAATTCCTACACTAATTGTTTCTATGCACATAATTCCATAACAGCAAAGTCATGCATTTCCATATTCAAAGTTAGCATCTGCCAAGCAGTGTTTCTCTCACATAACTAGTCTCAAATCTATTTTAAGGCACTTAAAGTAAATGTAGAGTTATATCATCACTTAAAACAGAAGCTTAGGTTCCTTTCTGCATAAAAGTTCTTGTACCTCTGTAGTTCTCTTTTTTTATCTTTCAAGGTGTTCCTGACACCTCAAGACACTTACATCCTGTAAGGTTAATTCCACCAATCCTAACTGTCTGAAGAAAACATCTTCCATCAGCCTACAGTCCGTTTTCGTTCTCACACAAGTCTGAGAAAGGACTTCCCCAGCAGGAAAAGGGATAACATTAATTAATTAAACAATCATTTACAATGGGCGTGGGGACAGGGATTGCCTTGTCAGGTATAAAAATATTCTAACAATAACTACCTCCCTGTTTCCCCCACTGCAGTAACAGTTTTCATTGAAAAATTTGCCAAAATTTTTTTGAAAAAGGAAGTCATTTTCTCTCACTTAAATAAGCATTTACTAGTCTTATCTTCAGCCTGATACAATAGCTTGTTTTCCCTCCTGTGCCTAGAGCCACATGGTCTGAAAGGCTTTTGAAACTGCCAATGGTCTCAAACAAATGTAAAGGACCAATTTCCTCTTCCCCAGGAAACAAAAATGAAATATAGGTTTGTGCTGGGTGGTTTCAAGTATTAATCCAGAAAAGGAGTACATTATCTCACACTGCAACAAGCAAGAAGGGAACTTTTATGAGATAAAAGTGAACAGCAAAAAAAGGTACATGAAACATGGAAGTCAAATTTGGAGTCCAAAATAGGAGATGTCCAAAATCCTGATGTAGCTGGAGAGACTTCTATGGAAAGTTCTGTTATTCTGATCTTTCCCATACTACCCTGAAACATGTTGAATTGTTTTTCAACACTGAAAAGCTTAAAGTGCAATTTTAGAAATTATCAGACTGAAAGGGAACAGAAGGGTCTGTTTGGATGCTTATTCAAAATCTGTCATTTATGTTACCCGCACTTGGTCCAATTCAAGCATCAGCCAAAATAATCTGAATGTCCTGACACAGTGTAAGAACTGACAGAATTTTTTCATGTAGGTGGGTTTTACAAAGATAAATTTACACATGTTCAGCCATGACCTTTTCAAAATACTTTTGCAGAAAAAGGAGGTTGGACAGAGGCTGATAATTAATAGGTTTTGGGTTGGTTTTTTTTATGAGGAATGGCTTTTTAGGTTTGGAATAATTGCTGCTTCAGAACTCTGAGAGGGAATTTGCCTGTTCCAGGTGTCAGTTATAATTGTGATAATATATAACATTAGAAACATATTTCTCTAAGGATAAAAAAGAAATGCAAGGACAGAGGTAGAAATGCATGACACAGGGAAGACTGGGAACAGTGACCTCATGGTACTTAATTTGCATGACATGAGAAAAGTATAGAGCCAAATCCAGAGGACAAGAAGTAATACTACACATTGATCAGCTTTCATCTGAGCAGTTTCAAGCATGTGTCCTGTTGTACTTCTAAGCATGTTTCTTATTCCCAGTGAAAAGGTTGTCTTTTGCATATTCCTTGTACACTAGAAATACTAAAACAAGGCATTTTGCATTTCAGACTACCTGATCATACACTCTCCCTTACAGGACTCCACTTTAACTGCCATACTTTACTTATGATATTGAAAAAACCCAGAACCACTGCTTACCTAAACCCAATGGGTACAATGAGGGGTCTCTTCCTCTGCCTCCATCTCTTCCATGTTCTCTCAGAATTGTGAAACAAGGGACCTTCCCAAGTGCACTCTTCCTGAGAGAAAGTAAATGGAAAGATCCCCCATGACAATTGATGGTAATTTCCTAAAATCATTGTCTAAGCAAATAAATTAAATCATTTGAAATATTTAAGACATTGAAACATCACATCAATCTTTAAGGTTAAATCTGTAACTGTCTTATCAAAAGTCTGTTTTTAAAGTAGTCTTGTCGTTTAAGAAGGACACGTAGCAAATCACCTGATGTTGTGATCTTCAGCTCATTATCACTGTCTCAGTACAACTGTAAGTTTAAAAAAGGGTTAAAAAAGTAATTATCAGTTTAAAGTTTTCATTTTCTTTACACGGAAAACTTATTTCTCTTGCTTCAATTCTTAACCGCTCCCTGGCCCCACCAAAATTCCCTGAACATAGACGTGCTTCCTACTCCTCTCTCAGTGCCCTTGGTCCATCCAGTCCAACTGATCAACTCCTTCAGGGAATTGGGATGTAAAATTAGCTAAGTAGGATGAAAAAAGAGAGGTGGGATAAAAAAAAAGAAAGTGACAAGGCACAAAGGTTGCCCTGGCAGTGGATGGAGACCACTGCAGTCTACACAAGAACATGTCTCGCATAGCTGGAGACAAAACCTCATAATAAGCTTGCTTATTTTAAAACAATTATTGTTTGTGAAACCAATAATAAAAAGATTGTCTATCAGATCTGCTCCAAAGCAAGGGTACATAAAGTTTATCTGTACAGTATGAAATTATTTCTGCCCTTTATGGGCATAATAGGATACACACCATAATTGCAAGACAACATATTATTTCTCAAATAGCATAAAATACACTCTTTCCACTACAATCTTAAATAGCCTGTATTTTCCTCTGGAGTTTTAATGCACCTATCATGTAGTACTGAATACTACTGTATGCATTCTGGACTTGGGGCCCATTAAAGTAATTTAGACAAAAGGTACACTGTAAATGATTCTTACACAACATAGAGCAGAGCAAACATAGCAAGAGTAGTAGTGGAAATGTTTTGATATATGCACAGTTTTGAGGCTTATTTTAACTGTAAGTTAGCTTACTACCTTAGCCTATCTATTGAACTTAAGAAATGTGCTGCCTGGTGACAAGGAATTGTTTGCTTAGATTACCAGCTAAATTAGTAGATTATATGGAATAGCAAGTTTATCACAAACAGAGATAAATTCTGTTTTCTACTGAGATTCATTTAGCAAAGGAAAAGAGAGAGGCAGGCAGTGACCACCCCTGATTCTTAAACTCCCCTTAATCTTCCCTATGCTCAGGTTAGACCTGCCTCTAATGTTAAATAAGAGCCTGTGGCTACCCAGGGTAAGATTTGTTGCACTACTAATCATCTAAAACTTTAGTGTCTAGTCCACATTCATCATCTAGGCTCTAGTCAATGAAGAAAAAGAGCCCTCTTCAGCAGACAATTTATCCAATTTTAAAATGGGTTTCTAAAAGAGATGAGATGAACTACCCTCAGAGGGGGTCTAGCTTACTCCATGAACTGAAGAGAGACTTGAGACAACTTCCTCTAATAAGAAGCCCTGTTGTCAGTCTGACTCAGGTGAGACTAATACCATCTTAAATGCTCAACTTGCACTTCTCATCATAACCTTTTGGGGGGCCACCTGCAACACCACTACCATCCCCCACCAGAGTTTACAGCCAGGCATCTGGCATTGGAATTGTATCTCTGCACAAATTAAGCAACACTACCTGTGAAAACAGTCACTCTGCTGCTACAGCTGCATAGTTGAAAATTAATGCTACTGAAATCCACTGAGTGACATCAGGGCACTAAAAATGACAGAAAAGAATTCAAATAATGATTATACAAAAGGAGCGTAGTTAAATTCTCCAGGAATGTGACTCATCCGATCAAGCCCTCATACATGATGTGTCCTCAGTACAAAAATCCTTCATATAGGTTTTTAGTACTCTCAGTCTCCAATGCATGAGAATACATGCATTGAATATCACACACCTTATACACACATACGTCTTACGCTTTGTGGAAATATTGCAGCGTCTGCTCTCGCTACCCACAGTATGAACTTTCAAACTGGAACAAAATGTTCCCAAATAGTGCCTATTCTTCAAAGGTTATAGGTTTTTTTACAACTTTTTTTCTCTTTGATGTGCACTACATTTTCAAGCATTCTTCTCCTTCACAAGTCCAAAGGCCAGGCTAAGACCCACACGTTGTCACTGAGGAACGTATACTGTATAGTGTTCAATAACAGTGTGACCAGGTGAATCCTGTCTCAAAATCTCTCCAAGGTTTGTATTCTCTGTGAAGTTTTGATTCAGGTGGGCTATATAACTCTTTTTTTGTTCCCCCTTTTCTCCATCTTTCATATAACTTTAAACATGACCACAGTATTGTATCCTTCTCATTCTTTTTCTCAGTAGCCAGCCAACATAAGTGAATTTCTGCTTAGCACAAATTTCTTCCTAGGTGCTCCACCTGTAAATTAACAAAGTATTTCTACTGTAGCATTTGCCATTGGCAAGTCAGGATTAATTATTCCCGCATTGACAGACCTATTACTCCAATATTACATCGCAGATGTCCACCACAAGCTAACCATGGTATTACATGTTATTTTTGCTATGTTATCTCCTTGTTATTGCTGTGAATTTGCACTTAAAACCACTTGCAAATACCACTTGCAGTATGTTCAGCAAGATCTCACATTATAAAATTTGAAGTGTAAAATGCAACCTAGAGTTTAAAATTTTTATCACTTAGTAGGTTGTAAGATTGCGTGTGCAAGAAAAGAATTTAAAATCTTTCAGTTCAAGAATGTCAAAGCACATCATTTCTCATGGGTGTTCTCTCAGTATTGGTGTTATTCACAGGACCTGTGATCCTGGATCCCAGATGTCTCGACTGTCCTTTGAAATTATGATCCTTGTCTTTACCATAGTCTCTAAACATTTTTTACACCTCCAGATTTACAAAATCTACAGTAGGAGTTCAGGGGAACAGAGTCTGCCTGGGGTACTGTTTTGATATATGCCTGCAATTTGAGCTTATTTTAACTGCAGGCTAAATGCCATCATTGTGGCTTTCACTAGTGTGTGAAAACATTGATTGATCCCCCAGACACTTCAGCCGTACTTGGAATCTGAAACTGTGAATGATCTTGTAAACTAATTCTCAACTGGGATTTCATTTCACCGTAGCTAATGAGTGTCATGACTGATTATCATGGACCAGATAAACAGCTACATGTACAGAAGTGGATAATTTCTATAATTTTGTAGGACATTTTTAGATAAGGCTCTAAGTTTGAGATAGTTGAAAGAGGTTACTAAAATAACATTTGGTATTCTGTTGATCCAATCAGATTCTGATACTGATTTAAATCATCTGCTTAAGAAAGCAAATCATCATAGAATTATAAATAGATCTACTCATATTACAAAAAGGGAAAACTTTATTTTTATAGAATACAGCAAACAAAGCTATTTCTTGTCTCTGTTAAGACATTGTAAGAGGTGGTGAAACAGGCAGCCTTGCTTTGTATCCTGAGCCATGTCCTATTTCTACATGCTATGCAGGTTGGAAGAGGTGTATTGCAACTAGCTGTCTTGGAAAATGCTCTTCTTCCAGGGCAAGAGAAGACATTTTTGCTGTCTTAAATCAAATTAGGCCCCTGACACTTTTCCAGTTTGATATGTTGACATACCATAACACATCGATCCTGATAAAGGTGCAAACACAATCTTACTGTTGTTTTGCAATTTTACAGTGTAGGTTAAAAATTCAATTAGGAAACACTGATATTATAATTCCATTTATAACGTTGTTTTACCTGGTAGATTTTCTGTATTTAAAATATATCCTTAACTATGAGTATGCCAGGTAAATCTTCATAGTGAAGATTTAACAAAGTGAGAACAAGGCAGTGAAGGGTCTGTTATTTCTGTAGATGTCAGACAAACAGTTTTTAATCTTAACATGTTATCTGCTTTGTTGTCTTAATTTATGTCATTAGCCTTCCTGGCATATTTCTTACTCCCTTAAGTTTATTTAACAAGTTCAATACAAGATAAACTCTTGCAGTAACTGCCTTTTTATTTGGGGGGAATAAGTGCATTCCTGCAAGCCTCCTTATGACTTAAGTAAATGTTTTTATTTAAATAAACATAATTGATATTAACAGGTAAAATCCAATGTACACACTCTATATTAGTTTAAGGCCTCTGCTTGTAATCATAGTTTATTACCATGTAATATGCCCATTTTACAATTAATTAATTTAGTCCTAATATCTGGAGAGAGAGAAACACTTGCAACTCTCACTATATAGCTGTGCAAGAAAAATACTTTCTAATGTTTCCCCAGATACTAATGCCAATTGCCTGTTAGCTCAAACAAGCCTTGCCTGAAAGCTTGAGGAAGGAATTTGCCCTTACAAAGGATAAAAATTTTGCGTTAGGAAGCAAAGAATTATCCAGGAATTTAGGACTTCATTTGCACTAAACTGTAATAATCTATTTGTCCCTGTTCTGATGCTTAGTTTGTGGATCTAGAGTCCACATGAATCAACAGATGGTTTTGCCTGGTCAATTTTCACCTCCACAGTGCCATACGTTTCTATTAACTGCTGTCAGTCATCGTAATTAGAAGTCCATAAGAAGGAAGAGTAATGCCGGCATTCAGGGGAAGACAAAATACACATTAACTCAGTTTTGGGTTCTATCAACTTTGTTTTAGTACCTGAGGTAAATAGAAATCTTCACTTCATGCCCTCCCAAGCTCTTGATGCTGAAACCCCAGAGACCTCCTGAGCAGGGTGACTGGCATGAAAGATTTGTCTTCACCACTCATAAACCCACTGAAAGTACACTTTGTCATGACATATGAATGATACCTTTAAGGTTTATCATGATAAACTGAGACAAGGATCACATCACCTATCATTTAATAGATTTTATCTAAAGCAACCATGGCAAGTTTACACAGAAACACAGTATCAGAGAAAAATAAATTTTCATTTCCTTAACAAGATTTGGCAACAGAAAACAAAAAGATGTTGATCCAGTGATCAACCGCACTGGACAATTTGGCCTCAAAAAGCAACTGGGTCTGTTTTTTATAAGTATCCAATCATCTGGTAATCCAGCCCTTTGTATTTCAGTTTTCTGATATCATTTATTCAGAACAGAGAGGGAGGATGGGCGTCACACAACCAACAGGAAAAAAAAAACCTTGCTGATGAAGTATCCAAAATTTCCATTTCAACAAAGGAGAATTTTCCAGTCACAGTAATAAACAATGTTCCAGCTAGAAAGTCCTCATCTTATTTTGCTTAATGCATTTATTCCAAATTGAAGGATATAACCCTGCAATACAAATTATTTCATGAGATTATTTCTTCCAGCCTGCCAGGGTTTGCGTTATACCTTTGGGTGAGACAGAGAAATGCTACCAGTGAAGAATGGAAAGCCCAGAAAATAAATGTTTAATCTAAAAACTGCTTTTCCCTTTTTATTTATATATATATGTATAAAATTCTGGGTTGCAGTGATCAGGGGCATACCATGTGACATTTCAACATGTTATAACAGCCTTTTATGCAGGTAGAGAGGTGGAATAGTTACCTCCCAGTGCAGTTAAGATCACTGTTGTTGTTTTCTTTTCCCTCTATTATTTCTCTTCAAAGCTAGCACTTCCATAGCCCACATGTCTGAAAAACATTCACACTTTTATTTTTCACTTTATTGTGAGTTTATCTGAACATATGCTGCGGCCACAAATCTGTTGTCCCCTACATTTTGCATGTTGAATTATACTTGTTAGTTGTGATATCTTTCCTGATGCCAAAAAGAAATCATTACTCCAGTTGAACTTTTCCTGTCTGCTTATTACTATGTGAACACCTGAAGTAACAGGCAAAGAACAAACACTCATGAATTAAAAGTAATCTGGCTATTTACCTTCACTGTACACCTGGAAATATTATTTTAAAACTTTTGTGAAATAAACTTCCAGGAAACTGACAAATCCCTGGAAAATTAAGCCATTTAAAATGAAGTAATGAAATCACATCCATAACCAGCAATGGATTTTCTAAGGATTTCTTAAGAAAAGAGGTTTTATAAGGTTGTGTAGTCTATTTGAAAACAAGACGAGTTCATGACAGATTTCTACACTGGACTCTAAAAGTCTCAAAGGCCACTTGAGGTTTGCTACAACTGAAAAGAAGATTCAAAGAGAGATTAAAAAAACCAGAATGGCCCCAGCTTTCACTAGGAATTCAATAACCTGTCTGGGTTTTTAATATCCTGCCTGAGACAAACCTGAAAATGCTGGTTCTGTTCAAGCCAGAATTTATGCTTAATGAAAAGTAGTTTAATACTTCAGCCACATCAGAGCCACTAAGCAGGACAAGATGGTCCTATGTGAATACTCCAGAGTCATCATTAGTTTTATTTTTTATTTCACTAAATGCTTGTCTGCACTAAAAATATCACTTCTCTGAGAGGAAATCCAGCTTTTTCCTAGGATTCAGTGTTTCAAAATGCCTGCAAGCAAAATCGAGGCAAGGAAAACAGGGAGTGATCTTTTGCCTTGTGCCTCCAGCACACGTGCTCATCAGAGACACCTGGCTGGCAGGATTCCCAGCCACCAGTTCCCTCAGAGATACCTGCTGGCATGTATCTCATGGGGCAGCATGTCAACAAACATTTTTATTCTTCCAGAGAACTCATAGTGGTTGTGTAATACAGTCAAAAAAAGTCAATCTGAGTCAGCTGAGATGCACAACCTCAGCAAATTTGTATGAGACAATTTCATATATGCAACTTCAAAATTAATGTGGTAGCTTTGCTATGGTACTCAGGCTGAAGCTCCACAGCCCACTGCTCCATCCTCCCAGTGGGAAGTCAACCACAAAAGAAACAGCACAATAGCGGGGCAATGTACTCCTGTAAGAACCATCTTAAAAAAGAGGCATTAGCTCAGAAACAGGAGATGAGGTGATTCAGTGCGTTATCTGAGAAAGCTGTGGAGCACTTGATACAGTTT
Source organism: Phalacrocorax carbo (assembly GCF_963921805.1). NCBI lineage: Eukaryota > Metazoa > Chordata > Aves > Suliformes > Phalacrocoracidae > Phalacrocorax > Phalacrocorax carbo. Next base: position 47,917,548 of record NC_087548.1, read on the forward strand.
AAAGCTGCCATTTTCTCTGCCTTTCCTTTCTGAATTATAAATCCCATGGGACAGATGTACTCCCACTGACATATGAAGGTACAAGCTGCACTTCACAACAGCATCAGTGTATCTAGTTTTCTGTGGATTAGTCCACACAGACTAGTAAATATTTCTTTACACTGCAGCTTATTAAAAAAAAAAATTTAAGATAGAAGCACTGCCCCAAGGGAGTTAAAATGCATGGAGAGCAGACTTACACATCCGGAGGGAAAATTGAACATTAAATTTGAAGTTCTTGAAAAAAAATTCCTACAATCTCTCTTACCAGGATAAGTAGTGGAAATAAATCATATTTTTATAAGTTGACAACAAAGTATGGCATACTTCCTTCCTTAACTATGATTATTCTGCATAGCTGAGTAGCAGTTTTACAAGGTAGAAAAGAGTTAATTTGCTGTAAAAACCTTTTGTTGCAAAATCATGAACTTTCCTTATGAAAATATACAAAAAATACCACACTGATGCAGCAAGAGCTGCCAGTTTAGACCAAAAAAAACCTTTGCTCTTTTGCAGGCGCTCTGAAACTTCTGAGGTCTGATTTACAAATACATGTAACTATTTGTAAGTATGTTTGAGGATTTATTCATCTAAATATGACCATAACATTACTGGATTAAACATATAGAATAAATATATCTTGACCTTCCTGGTACATCTGACTAGATAGAATGCTTGCAGCAAAGAAGAAAATACTGGGGTTTTCTTCTGGGTACTTTTCAAAAGGACTGCGTTCTCTGCTTGTGTTTCAGTTTGAAGCTTTTATATTTCTGACTGCAAGAAGTGGCACAAATATGTCTTGCAGCTATAGAAAACTTCTCTGCTATGGAAAAGGTGTAAACTTAAAAAATCTGGGCTTCTAAAAACTTTCACTGTAGAAAAAAGCTCTGTGGAAGTTATTATACTATTACAATAACCAGTATTAGGAAACGTATAGCAAGATTTTCTAACATAGGTGTCCAAGGTCATATTCCCAAATGTTTGTAGATGCTCAGGTAAAGGCTCTGGAGTTCATACGAAAAGGCAATTTTGGAAAGTAGCTGCAAAATCCTTTGGTTACCTCTGTTTTTCTAAATTTCCTTATTAGTTCAAGGGATCTTACACTGAGTAATACTTAGCATTACTGGCATGTTCCCAAAACATCTAGGGCAGGCAGAACCTCTGCCCATGCACAAACATATCATGTTCTCTGCATTTCCAGCAAAAAAACACTGCACTTTGGCCCTCCCAGCAGGCATCATCTTGAAAACAGCCTCGCAGCACAGTGGTGCTGTCTCAGAGATGCAGGCAGGAAGGACCCCAGCTCCATCTGCCTCTAAATTTTGGGCCATCATTTAGCATGTTGCTTTGTGTGTGCGGTTGGTCCAGAATCTGGATTTTAAAACACATGGTTCTACATAGCAATTTTATCACCCACAAAACATTTTAAAAAAAGGAACCTATGAATATAAAAAAGAAAAAATCAAAGCCATCAACACTATGGATGTGTGCACTGCTGGCAATGAGGAGGCTGGAACAGCTGGGATGACAACAGGGGTTGCCAGCAGACAAGGCACCAAGTGACAGGTTTTAGTTCTTGTGGTGCTGGGAGACCTCACTGAGCAGCACCTCACTGTTCTTTGCCTTACCAATGGTATTTGATTTATTTACTAATGTCCACTTTCTCTTAATTCTCTCCTGCTGCCTAGACCACTTTACACCCTGGAGAGGGGCATATATAGCACTTCCCATATAATCTAAACAGCAAAAAGCCACTTGAACGTCAAGTGGAAGCCAAGACGGAGCTTTGAAAAAACATGCGGCTCAAGTGCACAACAAATAAATACACAACACAGAAATGCCTCAGGGGTGAAGCTGCTCGTTGCTGCTGGCCTGGCATGCCCGGACCTCAGGCTGCAGCAGTGTGAAGGGCCCCGAGTTGTGGCCACATGGGCCCTGGCAGGCCCTGATGGCCAGACTGGCCTACCTAGGACACCACAGCCGGGGCCAAGCTCACAGCCCAGGCCGCCCCATGGTGCGGGGGCCTGCCACCAGCCCAGCCTGTCTCCCCCGGTCTCTCTCACAGGCTGGACCCGTGGTGTCGTGCCCAGCAGGACCCTCGGCTGGGCACCCCCCTGGCCTGCTGCCTCCTGGCACAGACACAAGGAACTAGGCTCAAAGAAAACTGCTAATAAAGCCTAGCTTTATTAGTCCTCATTAGCTTCTGGTGTGCCCATGTGAGTAGAAAGTTTTGCCTGGTACTTACAAAATCATAGTTACGGTATGCATCAAACAGCTTTTCCAAAGGGTTAAGCATCCACCTCCCTGTACAGTAACAACACCATATGTAGACAGTATATTAGGACATTTTTTGTACATTTCTTCAGATGGTAGTATTCCAGTGAGTATGTGCCAACGTGGTAACTTACTCTATCCTCTGTAAAACATTTTCAGCCAACTCATGCCCCACATATAGGACCATCTGAAACCTCCACTGAAGAGATGGAAACAAATGCAGGCAGCAAAATACAGACTGGATGACAAACTTGTCTTTTTGTTTACAGCTGGTAGTATACGATTGTTTTCAAATACACAGTTCAGCACTGAATATATTAACTTTTACATAAGCAGGCGAGTCAACAATGAAAGTCATTAGTACCCTCTGCTGGTTGACTTTATAGTAGCAGACAATACACACGTCCCTCCTTGGCCTAATGACTTCTGTGCAACCCATATTCTTAATAGGATCTACGGCTAATTAAGAGAGCTATTTTTTCCTCTATAATTTAAAAAAAAAAAGGTGGAATTATAAAAAGACATTAAAATTTGGGCTCAGTTTTCTTATACCTTGATTACCCAGAACAAAGCCCAGCTTGGAGTCTGTTTCAAAGTCAAGCCAACCCAGCCGGCTGTGCCAGGGAGAAGTAGACCATGGTCTGTCCGCTGCTATACAGGAAGGATGAGCCAAGTCTTTTCATATTGCCTGCTACCAAACCTTTAAAGAAGTACATAAGCACTATGATCTTCACACTTTGCCCATCAATTTCTCTTGCTCTCTATAGAAATGAATCTTGAACACATAGGGGTAAGAGTATCGATGCAATACCTAGAGATGTGCAGACAGCAGAGCCCCCAAAGTCACTGCTTGCATTGTAAAAACTACTTGCTTCCCACAGCCAGCCAGCCAGCCCACATCAAGCTGTCTAGGTGCACACATTGCCCAGCTCAATCCCAGCTTCAAGGCGCTAAATGAAAGAGTTGTGGCCTTTACACTGTGGGCCATGGTATCCCATTGTGCTACATCAAGGCACAGAGATATATCTCTGAATCAGAACTTCACAGTGGGAAATAAAGGACTGAAAACAGAGGTGCTAAAAGCTAGTGGAGAAGATACTGACAGCGAGCATTTTGTGTTACATCTTCAGAGGCTGGGACACAAACAAACTCTGCTCTCTCCATACTTCAACTACAGAGAAAAAGAAGAGTTTTACAACTATCTAAATTAATTCTGGATGGCTTGACATATCTGTGATGATAATCAAAAGGAAAGACTGTGTAGCAGCCATCATTCTGTAACAAGAAATCACAGCCTGTTATGATCTACACAGTGCCTTTGAAAGCTTTGCTTGAGCATTTTGCTCAGATGCCATTCAATCCTGGGAAGCAGCAGACCAGATCAACAAAAGATGAAAAAACTGAGAAGGAATCCAGAAAAACTTTGTAGCTCCAAACATTGTTCAGCCTTCACAGGTAGTTAGAGTAATTCCTTTCTGTAAGTGCTTAGAAGGAGATTTGTTGAGAGGAGTAATGAGAACAAAGCAGTTTATTTTATATCATAGCAAGAAGCTAACACGTAGTACCTGCTGACATATTTTATCGTAACAATGTAGGAGATACTGGTACAAAACAATTATTTCATTCAATTTCCAGAGCAATGCAGCAAGATTTTTGGAAAAAGGTTATTATAGTGCTAGGCTTAGGACAACAAAAAATGAGAAACACAAGTATTATGGCCCAAGCAAGACTTTCTGTCTGTCTTTTCAGTATGTATATTTTATTTTAGAAGCAAACCTTAAGCCTGAGTAGACTGTAAATATATTTCTGCTTTATTGATATCATTGTGTACTATTTATGTCAATGACAGAAGTGCCTAAAGATTCCAAACAAGGTCAGGATAGAGGATTCTAGGTACGAGGCAAGCACATTTAATTTAAAGCAAACAGACAACCTAGTGAGTTCAAAAAAAGTAGTCAGAACCTACAGTTTCAGAAATGTCAGAGGATGCTTGTAGCAAAACTGTGGGCTATACCTTAATCCTGTGCTAAACTGATGCCTTAGCCAAGATGTCTTTCCTTAATGCTTTAAATGGAATTGCATCATCCTAGTACTAGCAGGCAAGGCAGACACAGCAATGGAAGTCTATCTTGCATGTGTATTTGTCTATTCAGATGTCACCCCTCAAACTGCAGATACTCAAACCTGCACCAAAAATCTTTGATTAAGGCTAAGCAGAGAAAAAAGGAGGATTGCAGGTGATTTGAAATAAGGCAAAAGTTATTTTCTTTCTAATACAGAACACATTTTTCATTAACATTACTATAATGACTTAGGACTTTTTATGTAAATAATTTATAATAATGCAAGGTCTGTGTGAGTTGAAAAATTAAGCAAATTTTAATCTAATAAGAGGGAAAGCTAAATGACACATAATTCATTACTATATCAATGGGTTGAGGATCATGCATTTTAAAGATATTCTGGTACCTAGAGATATAGATAGGCATGATGGGAATTAGAAAGAGAAACAAATTAATCATATGAAATCCCTAAAATCAAGGAGAATCACCTGCTGGCCATTTTTAATAATTACTAGACATTTATCTTCATCTAAAAGTTGTGAAAATTATTTTCAAATCTCTATGCCTAAGAAAATTTATCCTCATACCTAGTTTACTTCTGCAAGCCTGCAACAGCATTTCACATTGTTTTGAAGTCTGTTAAAAATATCAATAAAATAAATTATTTTCCAAATGTAATGAACTATAGTGACGGCTCCATCAGCTAAACAGCTGTGGTCAATATTTAAGAAAGCAAGATTCTGTCTGCTCTTCATAAGTACTAAAGTACCTATTCTCTTAGGGATTTTTGCACCAGTGCAGTAGCTCCCTTTATCATCTGTTATGCATGTGATTAGGGGCCTTGCTTAGCAGTAAGTTAGAGAAGGTGAATCAATGAGAGAAAGCAGAGATATTAGCAAGACTGGAGACAGAGGAAGCAGAGGATTTTGAACTTGCAGCATGAGTTACAGAAATTTATTTTAAGGGGAGGAATACCATGCCCATTTTAAAGAATCCCATTTCAAAGAAGTTCCAGTTTTAAGGGATCTTCCAACCTCCAGTACATCTTTCATCTTCGGGAAAAATTCACAACTTCCAGTCATTACAACTGGAAAAATGCAGTTAGCTGCATTAAAAGCCAAATACTCTTTGGTAATGTAGAGGCTACATCTGCAAAGGACTCCACAGTCTATGAGCCTTATTATTCCTGCTTGATCATATCCACGACTATTAAAATTTCAGCATGCCAAAATAAGAAGCTATGCGTGATATGACCTACCGCCTGATGTTGATCTACCAGGAGTCTTAACTCATGCCTAGCATCAGTAACTTTAGTAGGCGTTCCTCCACCATGCTTATCTTGATATAAAGGTGTTTTTAGGGCATTGAAACTGAATTAAATCTCGTGCAAAAGGCAGTGACTGGCAGGACTTTTTGGAAGGAAGGGCTCTCTGGGATATCTAGTAGATCAGAGCACAGATCTGATCCTCCACTCCACCTGATTCGGATCAGGATCTTGTATAAATTTTCCACACCCTTGGACAGTGCCTGAATTGCACAATACCATGGAATTACTGTTCCTCTGTTTCTCCAACTGAGGCCATTCCACTTCATATAGCTAATGAGATATTGTCAGGATGAGTGGTAGGAAGAAATAGAAGACAGAAACCAGTTGTTACAGCACCCACCCAGCTAGTGTAAACCCCTGCTCCATAAAATATTCATAGGAAATTAAATAACTTCACAGGAGGAAAAACACAAGCCTGAAGTACCTAATTCAATGAGTTGGCTAAGGTCTCTTCTCCAATGCAGACAATAAACACATTTTAGACTATAACCCGTTGAATGTCCTCGCTATTAGTTTAATGGAGAGGATCTTTGTATTTTGTTTTTTCTCATTACATAGGATTGACCCCGTCTTCAGGACAGGGTTTACAGCTGAGCAGCATTAGATGTTTCTTTCTATTTTAGGCTTAACTATCTAATTATCTGTGGAGAACAGGAATCACAGTTTTATTCCCTTCCTTGGCATTATCTATTGCTTAGCTAAGACAGCTTTTTGCTCAGACTGCTGGATCTAGTGAACGGTCTGCTTTGGCAACAAACTCTCCAGGCTTTGCTAGAGAAGCCAGTTACTACTCAAACTAAGCCTGACAATCACAAAGACATACACAAGCTGCTGGAATACTCTGCAGTACTGAAGAGGGATTGCCCAGAGATTGGGAATTGTGTCTAAATAACGTATAAAGACTGAATGATCTTCATATTAGTGTCAGAACACTTTAAATAATTCATTTAATTCCTGAGCATTTTTCATTGGAAAATATTTGTATGTCAAATATCTTTCAGTACAATATTTAAGAATTTGATCCAAAATCAAAGCAAGGAAGGGTAGATATCACAGCAGAAAGTATTTTTGTGTAGTTCTGCCCAAATCAAGCAGCTGCATTTAGTATTTCTAAAATAGCTGTAATTAACCTTTAATCCAAATTTAATAAAGGTGATAATTTAATTTATATAGCTGTTCATACGCAAAATATTGTGCAACATTGGTGATTGCAAATCCTCTGTGATGATGTGCACATTTAGAATCAGGCTTTTAAGCAACATCCTGTGGAGAAGTACATTTCAGTTTATATCATAATGGGTTCAAGGTAGAAATGAGCAAATTTCATGTGAGGCTACTGTCCAAATTGCTTAGTTAAAACTGCAAATTGTGGATTCAGGCATACACCTGCTTGCAGATCAGAGTAGGAATTTCATAACTGTAAACACTCAAAGGCTTTCCCATTTTTGTCCTGATAATAGTTTAAGTCCAGCTTGCCTAGAAAAACAGAGTGAGGAATTGTATGCAAACCCTTCAATGACAAATTGTATTCCATTTGAGAAACAGAGATTATATAGTAGTGACCCCATTTCACATACCGTGTTCACAAAAAACCCCAATAGTTCCAAGAAAAAAGAAATCTACATTGCATTACAAAAATTTGAGATATGTGAATTTTCTGACCCAAGCCATTTTTCCTGGGTGCAAAAGGTAAATTGTTTGTGGGAGAAGGAATGGGGACTGTATCATTGCAAGAAGATTTGTCAACTGGCTATGGGGATAACAAACCAGGTCTGAGGAGCTGCACTCCAGGGTTTGGAAGCAATTACTGAGAAGGGCACTTGGCAAGAAGAAATATTTGAGGCAGAAAATGAGAACATGAAGAAACATGCAAACAGTTTAAATGCCTTTGTTCAACCTCTCCCTGCAGTAAGCACAAGGCTCTCAAACAAGAAACAGTGCAGCAGAAGTTCAGCTGTTAAACACCACTCCTTTGCGTAACATAAAGAGTTCAGATAGCAGCTTACCAACACTCTGCCAGCACCAGCTGGGCATAAAAAGCAGGAAGTAAATGAGTGATTGTATCCACCAGGCCTCTACCTGGCAGCAAAGTTGCACAAAGACAGACAAACTCTGAAAAATTGATAATTTAGGGTGTGAGCCTTCAGGAGCTGGCTAGGAAAGTCGAACTAAAAGTTAAAAGAAAATGGAAAAAAAAAAAAAAAGAAAAGTAAAGTCTCCCGGAGCACATTTAATCTGCATTTCAGGTATTGGTGAATAGGTTGGAAAAAACAGCAAATTATGCTATGTAAAATATGTGTTTCAGCATGACAGATTACTGGATCTGGTCGCATGTACTGACTTTGGCAACAAGCATTTCATTTCACCAGGTCCCACAGAGCCAGCCCAGCTATATGCATTGGCACTCATTCCTCTCTGAGCATTACTAATTCCAGTGACTTTTACTTGCACGCTGAACATGCGCCATAAAGAGCATATTGAAGACCACAGCTACAATGCAATAACTGAGGTCTAATGCAGAGAATGTTACCTATATTATTTGCAGGGTATAAGTGGCAGTGATGGGTGGGGTACAAAGAAACTAACTTGGTATCCAGGATAAACATGTACTGCTGTCCTGGAGGAAAACAAATCCACATCTTTTTACTTGTAAATTGAAAGCGTTAGATATGGAAATTAGGAAGAAATAAGAAATACTGGTTACTGTCACTTTTTAGAGTAGAATTGTTCTTTGCTTTTATTTATTTCAATATCTTCTCCCATATATCTGGCCTGCCTTAAATGCACAAAAAATATCTGCATAAGAAGGATCTCAGATTGCAGATCTCACTTTGCACCTGATTATCTTTTCTCATGTCTGCAATGTTCAAATCACTTTTAGAAGAGAGGCATTCTGGCAAGCAAATATGAGGAGAGTAAAACTTTCTACATCCTATTTAGCATCTAAAATAGAAAGGTTTGGAATCTTTCTCACACTGGTTTTCATCTTTCTCTTCTGCTCTAACAGAGAGACTCTGCTTAGATTTTATTCACAGCCACGTTAATTTAGAATTTATTCTTCTCCCATAGCAAATTTTCCAGCCCCTGTCTGAATTTTTTTCTTTAAGTCAACAAGCAGGCTTGACAGAGTTGAAAGGCCAATGTCATCCCTGGCATATACAGTCACTGCATCAGCACAGCTGTCATTGTTGACACGAGCACTTAATTTGGATGGGCCAAACTTGTCTGCAAGACCTGTTTTGACAAACCATCCCAAGAAAAGAATTACTATCCTGTCAAGGGAGCTTGTTGCAATATCTAATAAACCAAAACTTGGTTTCCATAGTATGGAGAAGAGCTAGGCAGCTAACACCCCTCTATGGAGATATTCTATGACAGCTTTCACTAGTGTGAGAAACCCAGCAGAGAACATTTTCCTTCTGTAAGTTTATTTAAGCATAACAGCATAGTCACCAAACATTTTAATTTCCTTTCTTGTAACATTGAACTAGGGGCACCAGGAACAAAACAAACCAAGAGCTGAGTAAATCTGACTTTTTATCCTGTTTTAAACCCCAAGCCTTCCAAATTTAAGAAAAAAAAATTACTGCCAGCAGCAGCATGGTCAGGGGCAACAACCCATGCCGTACATCCAGCACCTGCCCAGTCCTCAGATGGTGATGGCAGGCCACTAACTGGGCAGCTCTGCGCGCCTCTGCCCACCCCCTGGCAGCCAGCTCCCCCATTACAGTACTAAACCCAGTTGCTATCGTAATGACAAACTGGTCATTACTCCCTTAACGTGCCAGCTAACAAATTACAAAATTAAACTTTGGTAGCTGAAGTCTCCAAACCCAAAGTGTAATTATCGTATTTTTCACACAATGAGCACAAATTCTGTGCTAAAGGAAAGCAACCCAATGTTCAGCAGGGATTTTGATTATAACTTGTGTTGTGATTATATGAGAAAAGTTGACCCCTCCTGTCAAGTCCCCTGGCACTGCTTACCCCTTCTTTCCTGCATGTGCTTCTCTGGCAGGGTTCCTGCCAGAGCACCACCAAACCAGGTGCTCCGAGCTTCTAAATTGTTTAGAATATAGACTAAACTAAATTTTTTGTGAAGTATATACAATACATTCTGCAGTACCTGCATTATACATGACAGTAGAACATTCCGCATGGACTGTAAAACTCCAGGCCTGCTCAGGTTTAAATTTTGCACACACGTTAAGTTCTTTGCTGAAACAGCATCGCAGTCAAACATGGAGCTGCTTGGGAATCTTTTTAGCTGTTTTTTAATCTGGAAATACAAATGGAGGTCGCAGACCAGAACTGACTGGGAAATACCTCCCAGGTCCAAGATGGATTGGGTAATCAAAGCAGGAGTACATGAGTCCAGAACAGGCAGCTGGTCAGACCATCTACCTGGGTTTGGCAGTACAGGGTATGAATTCCTGGCCTCAGTCAGGAAGAGCAGAATAACACCTGGTTTTCTCGTATGTTACACGAGTGCTCTCTTGCAGATATCTTTCCCTCTGTCTCTCTGCAGGAAAAAAAGAATGTTAGAAGGCCAAGGTTTTATCTCAGAGTAAAATGGCTAAGATCCCAGATTTCAAGATTTTATGGAGTAGGAAAGAAAAAATATTTACTGTCTGGGTTTTGTAAAAGATTATAAACATTCTATGGGGCAGTATGAAAGTGTTTCAGCCTTAGAGAAAAAAAAATTGGTTTGGCATGATTTCTAGAATCAGTCTACAGCATTTGTCTTTATTGTTTTATATTGGCTAGAGAACTCGCAGTATTTATTGTTTTCAATTGCTTTCACACTGATGAGTTAGCCCTTTCGATGCTTCATCCCAAAACCGGAGTTTATAGAGTATTTCATATTTCCTTTGAGGCTGGCAAGTCTCCCAAGGAATGATAGTTGTGAATTCACTGGAAATAAAATAATCTGAATTATTCAAGAAAATCCTGCTCAACTTCAACCACTCCAGACTGCCAAACTTGTGCGTACACATGATTTTATATGCAGAAAGTAAATACATTATTTGTATGTGCATAACTTTGGCTGACAGTACAAACCCCAGAGAGTACGTAACTCCAAACACTCAAGTTACAAAAAATAATTGAATTTATAAGCTTTTAAGGCTGTATTAACTCTGTATTAGTTTTCTATGCACTATCACAGCTCCAGATGTAGAAGAATAGGAACCACTCCAGAAGCAGTTCTGATCCCACCTGTCAGTAATAAGTACTGTGTGCTGCAGCCACAAACTCTGTTCCACAGGTGAAAGACTAATAAACTGTGACCTCAATTCATGGGTACTGAGTACAAGAAAAATCATTTTTGGACCGGACTGCATCAACATATTCTGCAGTACACATTTCTGCTAAGCTTCAGCAAAGAACAAGAAATAAAAACTGAGCTAGATAAAACCGAAGATGAGAGCTGAACACAGTGAGAAGAGGTGGAAGAGATGCAGCTGTCAGCTGCTTAATGGATTTTTTCTGTGTACAATAATACGAAGAGGAACAGAACGATATCTGAGCAAAATAGCTGAATGAGGTGCATACCAAAGACTTGGGTGGGTAATCAGATACCTTGGTAATCTAATGACCAGAAAGAGTCAAGTCCAAGAAGAAGGCTTGAGCAGAAGATCCCTAACAGATCACTAACATTCATGCATCAAATGATGGAAACAGAGAACTGGTTTGAAACTTACTGTGCCTGCAGAATGAAGAGCACTGCTTCACTTACAAAACACTGAAGAATGGCAGGCTACATCTGCAGTTGTTCTGTAGGTTTCTAACGGTCTCTCTCAGTGAAGAGAGGTGTTCAAATGCTTCAGTTCCCCAAGTACACTGCTATTTATGATTTATAGTGTGATAAAAGGTTGTTAATTTCTTATACTGGCAATAGACCCTTCTTTCTAAATTCCAAAAATACCAGATTTCTGGGAAAATATTTCCCTGAGAAGCACCCATCTGCCCACCCCAAACTGTGAGATTTCAAAAGTTTTTCTGCTCTGCCCAGCAGGGACATGATTTCAAACCTTTTCTTAAAAAGCAAACTAGAACAGCCCACATCCCAGCAGTTAGAGCAATCAGGTGGCCCTTAGGAATGAGACTCCCGTTCAAGTTTGGCTTTCCCATTCTCTCACATGTTGTCTATCCTGGAGTAAGTATCTTTTAATATCTTCTTGTTAGAGGCATTCCATTTTCTACAGATGTTTAACTGAGGTGACATTTGAACTTGAACTCTGTATATGAAGTAAGTACCTTTACCTCTTTCTTTTTTGTCATTTTGATAGGAAACTACACCCAGAAGACTGAACTTTCTTTCTGAAAGTTTAGTCACACCCAGTACAGTCCTATGAAAATGCATTTTGTCAAAAATACTCCTAACAAACTAGCACTCCAATTAAGCTGTGCCTCACAAAGATGCATGATGGGAGCAAGACTTGACATGAAGTGAAAATACTGAAGGAACAAGAGAGACTGATTCCTTTAAAGCAATTCCACCTTCTCTATTTTCCACTTAAAAGGTGGGGTCAAAAATGTGGAGGTTTTTCTCCTTTGCAGACATACTTAGGTATCCTGATTGCTTCTTCTTAAAGAGATAAAGAAATATGGAAGAGACCTCTGGGAAGGACTCTCCTCTATTCCCTTACCAAAGATATCTATTCCTGAATGCATGATTGTTATGGTCTTATCAAAACTCAGTTCTAGGATATCAGGTTGAAAATCTTCCACAGTGGTTGATGTGAGACCCATAAGAACCAATGGTATTTCCAAATAAAGGGAAGTATGCCTCAACAGTGTGCCTCAGGAAATTCCCAACGAAAAAAAAAAAAACAAAATTTTATATTTCCTTATGATTAAAGATAAAATACTAATTAGAAATCACTGAGATTTTCTAACTAGTAACTAATAGGGGCCTTAAGAATTAAGACTGATCTCCTATTTCTCTTTCTGGTGACAGAAAAAAGCTGACCATTTCCATTAAGTTCTTCCTTACCTGCCAGAATTTGAATTTTTGTAAAGGACTCATCCACATGTTACAGATAACAGAGCATGCTCTTTCTACAAAGTCAAGAGCTGCTTGGAGCAGGTCTCTCCAGACAGATAAACAGTCATGGCCTCCCTGCTTTGGAAAGGCAATCTGGCTGCCGCTGTGGCCCTGGAGGGCAATGCTGGGATGCAGCTGGGGAAGCTGGCCACCTACAGTCAGTGAAGAAAACATTTGGTCTCCCATTCTCCAGTTGCGATGGAGTAGCTACAGGAAGCCCAAAATGGAAGGTTTTTCCTAATCACTTCCCAAACCAGCTCCAAGTCCTTTCTGTCAGAAAGAACACACTAATCAAAATTCACTTTTGGCTTAAGTTGCTATGAAGCCAGGATTCTCATCCTCTAAACAAATAAGAAAATCTCCTTCTAGATTTGTGTGTGTTCTCAGAAAAATACCATTAAGTTCACTCAAAGCAGAATAGGAAAACACACTAGTTTTGATGTTTCTCACACCTACAGGAAAAGCTATTCCTGTAGAAATCAGACACAAAGTGATCAATGCAAAAGACAGTCTGCAGTCTGGGAAAGACTGCGCAGATTGATGGTTTGGTGTGAGATTTATTCACAGGTGTATTTTCTCTTGCTCAAGAATAAAACAGGCAGTAAAGAAGTATAATTAACACTTCTGCAAATGACTATTTATGGTGCATTGGTTACTTTGGAAGACAGACTGCTTGGACATGGAAAAAATTTCAAAAATCCCAGTGTCATTCTTACTGTCAGTCAAATTACCATTTTTTCCAGTACATGCAGGAAACAAGAATTATTTTCTCTGCCTTGTATCATTGTGCAGTCGAGTTAATATCCAAAGAACAGCTTATAGAGAAATTCTAATTTGAAAACCAGATGGAGAAAATATTTCATACATGTTTCAGTGGCTAGTTATTTTATGATTTTATGAAAACATACTCCTCCAAAATAATAACTATGATAAATTCCGTTTTTATTATTAGAGACATGAGAAAATTTCCTTCCATTTTATTGTCTTTTCAGCCAGCTTGCCTCATGTTCTTTCAAAGATCTCAGGTTGAGGAGAAAATCTCAAGGAATAATTGGGTTTTCTAATCTTTGATGATGCTCAGGTTGAACAAAGCAGACCTCAATGTAGGCAAAAAGAAACCAAACTATTTTGCAGCTTCTGTGATCCTAACGGTTGACAATAAGCTCTCATAAATGTCATGACAATGTTACCAGAAAATCAACCCTGTAGATTATTAATCACAGTTTCTAGAAGTGCAGTTGGCAATGAATGCAGCAGCGGCAACAGTAAGTTCCATGGCTGGGCACTAGACTGGGGCTGACAAGAGGGTTCCTGGAGACAGGGAAGCCCGAGAAAAAGCAAAGAGGCCTGTGATGAGGCTGACGCAGCCTTGGCCTGACCATGAGCAACGATGGGAGATTTAAATGGCCCCAGGGAGCGTGAGCAGCCAGGAACATGGTGACCAGGATGGGCACACAGGGCAGGGTGGGCAGGGAGGGTGCTGCATGCCACTTGTAGGCTCACAGCCGAGGGAAGTCCTCTAGGTCTCTGCCAGGATGGTGGGCACTTGCCTCAGAGCTAAAACTAGTGTTCCCATGAAGAAAGCCCCAGAGATGTCTGATGCATCCACCCAGATGGAACTGGTAAGCTTCAGTAGAGATGGTAGGTTGCAACAAGTGCCCAAACCCTTCTCCTGATGTAAAGGTAAGTACCTGAACAAGTGTGCACAGGTTGATGATCTGTTGCCCCAGGTGGCTGAGTTGCAACAGACAGTTAGAAGGCTGCGCAGTATTAGAAGAGCTGAGGCAGAGATAGGTGGTTTAGGAACCACATTCCTGTAGAGGACACCACTGAACAAGGCACCTTGGTCCCTGATGACCCTCAAAACCAGGGCTCCGCTTCAGTCTCCACACTCCACCATCACTACCAACAACAGATTTGAAGCTTTAGCGGCTGCAGACACTCAGAGCAAGGTCTGCAATGTGCAGCTGTACCAGAAGCACAGAGTAGATACCATAAAAAGAAGAGACGAGTGCTCATAGTGCATGACTCTCTGTTAAAAGGCACTGAGGTGCCCATCTGCTGACCTGACAGAGTCACAAGAGGTTTGCTCCATTTTGGGCGCTAAGAACCAAGACATTGCTGAGAGGCTGCCACAACTTGTCAAGGTCGCAGATTACTATCCACTGTTACTCCTCCAGATGGGCACAAATGACACTTCAAGCCAGAGCGTGGGCAGAACCAAGGAAGAGTATAAAGCCATTGGGAAGGAAGTGAAAAATATGGTGCCCAAGTCATCTTCACCTCCATCTAACCCGCTGGAGAAAACGGGAAACTAGAAAAAGGCAAATAATGCAAATGAACTGTAGGCTACATGGCTGGTGCCAACGTGAGGGTTTTCGCTTTTATGACAATGGGACATTCCTCAGCAACCATAGCCTGCTAAGGAGGGATGGACTCCATTTGTCCAGAAAGGGTGAGAGAATCTGGCAACAATCAGGCCAACTTGGTGAGGCGGGCTTTCAACTGAGGGACTCGCGGGTGGGGGCCAAAGTGCAAATGATAATGTCATGATATCCAATGGGAAAATACGGCAAGACAAACAGAGCAGTGACAAAGGTGACTTAGCTGCCTCATAAGATGACAATCAGAAGACCAACCAACACAAGGGTATGCATGGCTGTAGTGGGTCCTCATGCACCCCTCCAGGGAAACCTGCGTGCTCAAGTACCCCTCTGAAGTACCTGTACACCATTGGATGCAGCACGGGCAATAAACGGGAGGAACCAGGGACCTGTGTGCAGCCGCTGGGCCACGAGCTGATTGCAATTACAGAGACATGGTGGGATAGCTCACATGACTGGAATGCTGTCATGGATGGCTACAGGCTTTTCAGGAAAGACAGGCCAACAAGGCAAAGTGGGAGAGTTGCTCTTTATGTGAGGGAGCAATGGGAATGTATCAAGCTCTGCCTAGGGGTGGAGGAAGAACAAGTTGAGGGGCAGGCAAATACGGGTGCCACAGCAAACGTGGGCATTTGCTACAGATCACCTGATCAAGAAGAGGTCGTTGATGAAGCCTTCTACAGACTGCTGGAAATAGCCTCACAATCACAGATCCTGGTCCTCGGGGGGGACTTCGACCACCCTGATATTTGCTGGAAAAACAGCATGGCGAGGCATGCACAATCCAGGAGGTTCCTGCAGAGCATCGAGGATAACTTTTTGAAACAGGAGGTGGAGGAGGCAAGATGTGCTGCTTGGCCTTATACTAGCAAACAAGGAAGGTCTTGTTGAGGATGTGAGAGCTGGGGGGTAGCCTTGGCTGCAGTCACCACAAGATGGTGGAGTTCAGGATCCCACATGGTAGAAGCAGGGCGACAAGTAGGATTACAACCTTGGACTTTGAGAGATCCAACTTTGGCCTCTTCAGTGACCTGCTTGGAGGAATGCAGGTTTAGGCTCTAGAAGGCTGGGGGGTCCAAGAGATCTGGTCAATATTCAAGTACTACTTCCTCCAAGCTCAAGGTCAACACATCCCTAGGAGGAAGAAGTCAAGCAAAGGAGGTAGGAGACCTGCATGGATGAGCAAAGAGTTTCTAGAAAAACTCAAATGGAAGAAGGAGGGTCACAGTATGTGGAAAAAAGGGACTGGCCACTTGGCAAGAGTACAGGAACATTGTCAGGGTATGCAGAGATGCAACGGCCAAAAGAGGGCCAGGGCCCACTTGGAACTAATTCTGTCAAGGGGTGTCAAGGGTAACAAGAAGGGCTTCTTCAAGTACACTAGTAATATAGGAAAGACTGGGGAAACTGTAGGCCCACTGCTGAATGAGGTGGGTGCTCTGGTGACACAGGATACAGAGAAGGCCTCTTTACTGAATGCCTTCTTTGCTTCAGTCTCCACTGCTAAGGCTGGTCATCAGGCATCCCAGCTCCCAGAAGAGAGAGAGAAAATCTGGACAAAGCCGGACTTCCCCTTGGTTGAGGACAATTGGGTCAGAGATCACCTAGGCAAACTAGATCCCCACAGATCCATGGGCCCCAGTGGGGTGCACCCACGAGTGCTGAGGGAGCTGGCAGATGCTGTCACTAACCCACTCTCCATCGTTCTTTGAAAGGTCATGGAGGACAGGAGAGGTGCCTGAGGACTGGAGGGCAGCCATTGTCACTCCAGTCTTCAAAAAAGGCAAGAAGAAGCACCCAGAAAACACTAGGCCAGTCAGCTTCAGCTCCACCCCCAGAAAGGTGATGCAACAGTTCATTCTGGAGGTCATCTCCAGGCATGTAGAGGAAAAGAAGGTTATCAGAAGTAGTCAACATGGATTCACCAACGGAAGATCATGCCTGATCAACCTGATAGCCTTCTATGATGGCAGGAGTGGCTGGGCTGATGAAGGCAGAGCAGTGGATGTTGTTTCCCTCAACTTTTGGAAAGCTTTCAACACCGTTTCCCATAAGGTCCTCACAGACAAGCTTAGGAAGTGCGGGTCAGATGAGAGGACAGTGAGGTGGATCGAGAACTGGCTGAACAACAGAGCTCAGAGGATCATGATCAATGGGGCAGCCTCTGGTTGGAGGCCCGTAATTAGTGGTGTTCCTGAGGGGTCTGTGCTCGGTCCAGTCCTGTTCAATATATTCATCAAAGACCTGGGTGAACAGATAGAGCGCACCCTCAGCAAGTTTGCTGATGATACCAAGCTGGGAGGAGTGGCTGATACGCCAGAAAGCTGTGCTGCCATCCAGCGAGACCTGGACAGGCTGGAGAGCTGGGCCAAGGGGAAGGTCATGAAATTCATTAAGAGCAAGTGCAAGGTCCTGCCCCTGGGGAGGAGCAACGCCATGCACCGGTACAGGTTAGGGATTGACGTGCTGGAAAGCAGATCTGTTGAGAAGGACCTGGGAGTGTTGGTGGACAGCAAGCTGACCCTGGGCCAGCACTGTGCCCTTGTGGCCAAGAAGTCCAAGAGTATCCTGGGCTGCATTAAAAGGAGTGTGGCCAGCAGGCCGAGGGAGGTTATCCCCTCCCTCTACTCCACCCTAGTGAGACCACGTTTGCAGTACTGTGTCCAGTTTTGCCCCCCCCAATTTAAGACGGATGGGGAACAGCTCAAGTAAGTACAGTGGAGAGCTACCAAGATGATCAGGGGACTGGAGCACCTCCCTTATGAGGAAAGGCTGAGACACGTGAGTTTGTTCAGCCTGGAGAAGAGAAAACTGAGGGGGGATCTCATCAATACTTATAAATACCTGGAGGGTGGGTGTCAAGAAGATGGGACTGGACTCTTTTCAGTGGTGCCAAATGACAGGGCAAGGGGCTCAAGTTGGAACACAGGAAGTTCCAGCTAAAGATGAGGAAAAACTTCTTTACTGCGAGGGTTACAGAGCAGTGGAACAGGCTGCCCGGGGAGGCTGTGGAGTCTCCTCTCCTGGGACATTCAAAACCCACCTGGACATGTTCCTGTGCACCCTGCTGTAGGTGTCCCTGCTCAAGCAGGGCAGTTGGAAGAGATGATCTCCAGAGTTCTCTTCCAACCCCTACCATTCTGTGACCCTGTGATTCTGAGAGTTCAAAAGTCAACAGAAAATCTTTCTTCACTGAAAGAGAGAAAAAGATATTTCTCCCTATCTAAAAAAGAAAATTACTGGGGACAAAGGCATATGCTATCTCTGTATTTTGCATTAAATGTACATCACAAAGCCCAAATTAATCCCTGATTTCACTGAAATCTCGTGAAGGGTGAATGTTTTTAAACATTTTAAATGTTTAAAGCAGTTTTTAAAGCTATCTTCCTCTAGAAATGTCAAAAAACAGTGCATTTCAGATAAAGAATTAATTTTCCCTCTAACTACCAAAAATATCTAAGACAAGACCAAAGGCAAAACAATTACTACTTTTACAATGCAAATCAGAGAATCCATATTCATAATTATAATATTAATAGTATTCCATTCCACCTCGGTCTCATTGTAGTACATTTCTTCTGCTACCAGGGACAATATAAAACTTTCTTCTGGAACAGTTAAAGATGTTCACTGACAGATGAAAGTCCTAAAATATTCATACTTTCACTGGAGTTAATGACTCTTAGAGCTTAAGAGTTCAATAAAACATTGTTTGCGCAAAATTTACACTTAAGTAAGTAATTAGGCAAATAGATATGACCTCTTGCATATGATTTCAACTCTGCATGCATGCCTGCATTTTTCCAGGCACAGTAAAGAGCAAGCTTTCAAAAACAGGTCATCAAGAGTACCAGGTATTTTGTAACCACCAATTTCACATGTCCCAGCGTTTCCCAATTACAAACTTAATTGGGAGTATTAAAAGTACAGAATATCTCCCCAGTTGCTCCCAAATAAATCAATGGTGCCTTCACCATTGGCTTCCACAGAAAGAGTATTAATTTCAAATAAGTGCTTCTGAAAATTAAATTTCTACACGTAATAACCTTTAAATAATTACAGAAAATTATTGGCAGACTAATAGCACAAGGAAAATACAAAACAAAAAAAGAAATATCTATTTTAGAAGAAACAACAATGGACTGCTTTCAGTCATAAATTAAATTACTTCTGATCACTTCAGTAAATCGGCAAAAAAAATTTAAGCAATAGATAGATGCAAGCAATAGATGCAAGCAATAATAAATCTGAAACAATCAGAGCCCTTCCACATCTTCAAAACCATTGCTTCCAAAGTCCAGATTTCCAGGCAGAGATAAAGGGTTTTTTGCCTTTCTTGTCATTACAATGTAGAATTGCATCTTTACCCTACCTATGTGAAAACATTTTGAGACCTCTCCCCACCCCTTGTTCTTTCAGAACTTTACCTCAGGGCTGTGAGGAAGTCCAGATCTTCAGATTTTGCTTCTCACAATGGAAAAACTATGAATAATCTGATGTTTTATTAACTATGGGTTTGTGTCACACAAGGATATCAGCCCCTAAAATAGGATGGCTTTGTCACAGAATCCAGCCCAGGGACTAGACTTCAATCAGTGCGATGGATCTTATGGATTCAGCAATTTTCTACCCTTGGGGAAGGACACAGAGGGAAAACTCCTCTGCTCAGCAGCTGCCACAGTCTCTCACTAGGACTCACTAGGACCCATCAGTCAAGCTGAATAGTTACCTAAGAGAAAATATTTTGCCAGGTGCTTCCACTGTTTCCCAAACATTAGGTGGACGCAGTTTCAAGAAAGCTTGTTCCTTCACACTGCAGGTCTGTGTTCATTCATCGTTCATAACTCAGAGGTGAGGTTAGCAAAGGTGCTGAAAAACCTGACCCTTAGTTTAATAATGAAATAAGCTCTTCTGGGTTCCTACAGTTTGTGCTCTACCTTCTCAATCTGCTGACACAGAATTTCTAATTAAGCTGCAAAAAAAAGTTCACACAGCTCAGTAAAATACATCC
The DNA here is from genome assembly GCF_963921805.1 of Phalacrocorax carbo. NCBI lineage: Eukaryota > Metazoa > Chordata > Aves > Suliformes > Phalacrocoracidae > Phalacrocorax > Phalacrocorax carbo. Next base: position 47,937,694 of record NC_087548.1, read on the forward strand.
TGTCCCCACACAGCGCAGAATATAGGCTTTTTTCTTTATTCTGAATATCGTATGATGTCGAAGTGTGTTTGTGAAAGTGCAATCAGTATCAGCCCTTTAAAATTTAGCACTAAATAGCCAGTATGCTAGCAAAAAAAATTCAGAAGATAATGGCATATTAAATCCTATCTCTGAGGAGTGGAGTAAGGATTTTTGTCATTAAAAATTTTAGAGTAGAAAGGCAGAAGGAACTACCGAAAAGGTACTGCTGTGTTCCAACCTCCAACATCACAGCACAGGCCATGAAACTAAGTTCTTGCTTGAATTAAAGAGCATCAAAAAAACCTAAATCACAAACAAACTGAACAGAAAATCTACTGTGCCACCAAATACATTGTTCCAGTACTTTATTGCCATTTGTGACAGTCTTCATTTGAAATCCAAATTAATCTAGTTTCAACTTCCAAACTTCGGGTCTTCTTTTATACCTTCAGTTTCTGCTTGTCACGTATTTATTAGCAGATGTCTGTCCTGTCTCAGATGCCTGTAAATCATAACTCCTTCCCTTTCTTTTTGATAAGCCAAATTTTTCGTGGAGTCTCTCATCTTACAGGAAACTCCTCATTCTTTTAACTCCTTTCTGAGTCTTCTCAGACTTATCAAGTACTGTCTTGAAATTTGGACAGTTAAAAATGATCCAAGATTCTGAGAAAACCTGCTTTAGAGCCAAATACAGAAGTAACATATTTTCTGCTTTTCTACTGATAAACCCCTGATACATTCTCTATTTTACTTCAAATAATTAGAGGAATACAATCAAAGGTGTCAGTACTAATCTGATGCAGAATCAGGATGAACTGTATTTCACAGGTAGCATTAAAATTATGTTTTACACTCTAATTATCTCATAACTTGTTCATTTTCAAGTCTCATAGATAATAGTGAAAAGATAATAGGCAAAAAAAAATGTTAAAAATGGAACAGGTTCTTTGGAGACTTGGTTTTTGTGGAAATAGTCTTACTAAGGAAAGAATGAATCAACTATTCTCAAAACACCTCTATCATTAACATGATATGACTCTTGGCCTTTACAAGATAGTCTGATGCATTGTATAGAATAATGAAGAAACTGTCACACTGCACAGAGTGCTTAGCTGCAAGTGAGAAACACGAAATATTCCTTAGAAATGCACAAACATGAAAGAAATATTATGTAATATGAGATGGTGAACAGATCAAAAATAAATAAAATAGAAACTAGGTAGTCATTTCCAACAACATCATTAAAAAATTCCAGTAATTTAATAGCTGGTAACTTTTCTACCTAAGCCAAGAAAATTACACTTTCTAATTGTCACATTTTCACATTCAAAACAGAAAGAAGAAGAAAAATCTTATCTCTTTCCCAGGTGCAGCAAACAGTTTAAATGCAGAGGAGATGAAAAGGAAAATTTTTAAATAAGATTTTATGTTAGTAAAATCTACTCAGAAAGTGATCAGGTGCAGTCAAGCAGAGTATGGAAATGACAAGACCATCTGAAGAAATTATATTTCACAGAAATGACAACCACGACTTAATTTCGTACATTTGAACCAGTTTGATTATATAACCCCTGCCCACTGTTGAGGTTTGTATCTCAATAAAGCAAATTTACAAATGGCATGGTTCCTGTCAGAAAACAGTCTTACATCAAGTCATATAGCTGCACAACACAATAAAGTCCAGCAAGCTAGTATTCAACATAATTTTTGCATCCATTTAAATTCTTATTGCAGTAAGCAAGACAAAAAGAGTTAGAGCTTTACACAGAAATGGACTGCCTTTTTTTTATTCTACCATTCACTGGCCTTTCCAAGACAATCCTTAAAATGAACTGAATAATAATAATAATAATAATAAACAACCCAGTTAATAAAGAAAACTGACTGAATCAAAAAATATTTTGGAAGTAGAACCAGACTGATAGTGTGGGTTCCTTTGAGAATGGCAGCTATAGAGGACAACTTCTCTCTGTGATTTTGATAATTTTCAGATTAAAAATTCTCCACAAATTCTTGGACAAATTAAAAAGACCCCCACTACCACAGTTCCATCCTTTGTTTTTTTTAAGAAATCCTGATGGACATCCACAGAAGAGTGGAGCAGTACAGTTGGTGTCAAAACAGTATTAGACATTTATTACAAATAAATGTAATATCAATCAAGATTTTTTTGCCATAATTCCACCTACTTAGTTGTGCCCACTGGCCCAGCTTTTTGACAAAAATGAGCACATCATCCCTGCTAAGCTTAGTCTGGCAAACACTGAATTCTTTCAGTAACACATCAAACCACATTTATTAATAACCTCTGTCTTGATTAGCTCCAGTCAGAGAAGGTGCTGCCTTAGGGAGATGGCAGGGGAGTCAAAATAGAAATGCAACATACTAATCTGCAGTTAGTTATTTTCTTTGCAGCTGCAGTGATCTGAAGAGAAGCTGATTAGAAGACACATGTTAGCATATAGGTAACAAAGGAAGAATAGACTTGCCATTTTCTGATGATATAAAACTCCTCTAACCCGTAACACCAACTTTTGCCTAGTGCATCATTTTAAGAGTGTGATTTAGCAAGGTGTGGTTTAGGCTTGATTTGTTTGTGGCCTGTTCTATGAAAACAGATTTTTTTTTTAACTTCAGAAAACCTGCAGGATGCATCTCAGTTTTCAGTGTTGCTACTGTTAGAGATCATTAGTATAGATCTTCTTGGACACACTCAGAAAAAAAATGGAAGACAATGCCAGCATCTGAGAAATGGAGAAGGTTTTTCCCTCAGGTGTCTTGGTGTCAGAATAATCTTTGTAATTTCTATAAAGTAAGCCCATTTTCAATATTACACATAGAATTATATTTCATTAGTAAGCAAGCTTTTCTATCACCGCACTATAAAACATCCCTCTTTAATGAACATTTATGAAGAAAAACAAGGGTAGTTTTCCCATGACTTGAGGTCCAGCTTGCTCCCTTTGTTGACCAGTGAACACCATCTGAAAATTTATCCAGCACAGAACGACATCTACTGACTAAACAGTTTCCTGAAGTAAACATTTCATTAACCTTTCTAAAGTGAACAGTTTCTCCCAAGAGAGAAACCATGTTTCAGATAAAAGAACAGCAAAGCAGGGTACATGATCAAAAGAGCTTTCATATTAAAGAGTAGCTGGCAGATATCAATAGTGTGAAAACCTAAGAGATATGGAAGTAGGTAATTACATACCAAAAACTCCCACCCTTTTGCCTGCATCCCAATCATAGCCAAACTCCACTAGGCAAACAGCTGGCCGTAAGCCACTTTATTTTTAGATAAAAGAGTGCTACATGTAAGCTACAGTTGTGCTGTTCACATACCCATTCACTCCAAAGTTTTCTCAAAGCAGGTGATTCTTCACGCATCGAGAAGCCCTTTAGTAGCTGACCTCAGCCACTGTGGCCCAGATTTCCCACTGCATTTACAGGGTACTCAGCCACCACCTTGGACCAGCAAAGAATATGATTGGCTTTCTGTGCTGATCCTATACCATGCTGAAGCTGAGTTCAAGATATCTGCTCTCACTATGTCTGCCTCCTAAATGCCTCTATATAAATGATTTACAGTCATATTTTCTTCTTTTCCTTGTAATGGTTTTCCCTCTACCAGGGCCTTGTTCTTCTCCAGCTTATTCCTGAAGGGACCAGACAAAGCATTGACTAAAGAAAGTGAAGGGAACACTGAGAAATGAGTGTACACAAGCCTATTCACTAAGTGAACAAATGGAATCAACCTGATTCCAAAAATCTTACAGGTATAAGAATCTCAAGACACTTCGTGTAATAACTGTAGATAAAACGTTTTCAGTCTTGAGCATGATTTCTTTTCCAGAATCCCTTTAGAATTAAAAGAAGGGTTATACCCATTTTTTTGTTCCCCATAAAGGTCTTTCCCAGAATAAAACATTTTACTTTACAGTATAAAATACTGCAAGCAGTTTTTTAAACTCATTTGACTCAGCATTTCATTCTCTTTTATATTTTTCTTCATATTAAGAAATAATAGACTCTGACCACTAAGTTTCATACAAGCGTGAGTTTCCACCTACTTGCAAGTAAAAGACCTGGTAGCAAAAAAAGAGTACAGTGAATAATGGGAATTGGAGTACCTGGTGCATGAGGATAGAAATGTAGTCATCTTGTGCTGCCATTGGTACCCATCCCCATTGCCCTGAACTTCGGCGTTTGTCTCCTTTGGTTGGATATTGAAGAAGACATGACATGATGGAATAGAAAACAAACAATAGTGGATAAGCAGGAAGGGATACAGTTTTAAGACGTTTGAAGGTGAGGGAAAGATACTTGAAATAAGTGCAATGAAGGACACCTACACTGGAGTTTCACAGAGCTGCTAGTATAGTCTAGGCTATTGGCAGATTAAATTATTATATAAGCTTCATTTTCAACACACTGGATGGTTTGAGGTAAGTAAAAGACATTTAAGATCAAAGTTAAAACTAAACACACGGAACTGCAGAAACAAAAGAAATCCTATAAGCAAAGGTTATTACTTTAGAAACTATTTCTGTCCACTGTCCTTCCTATTTTCTTGCTAATCTACACTGGAGCCTTTGCGGTGAAATATTCAGCAGTGCCCAGCCCCACTGAAATCCAATTTCTTTTTCTATTTTTAAAATTAAAGGTCTTGAGTCAAACCATGATATATTATGCAATGAATCTGCAACAGGAAGAGCTGTATAACATTGCCAGCTAGTGGTCACTTGACTTCAGAGCACAATAACTCAATTCTAGCACAGTTTTAATATTTTTGAAATGTAATAAACCCTTTTATAGTTGTAGTTTAAGACGATGACAAATAAATCGCAAACATATTTCAGTCGTTTAGCTATCAGAACCTAAAAACCTGCATGAAGGTAACATTTAGTTCATTAATATGTTAGTCCTGCATTTATGTTTAGTTTTCCAATTCAGGAGCACATGGATATTTTAAGATCATAATAGCACTGATTCCCACAGTGCAGGAAACTGTATTATAGCTTAATTAATGTTGTTTCATTTTACTGTCTGTGCCGTCTCTGAGCTATATATTCTGACACCTAGATAATAATATGATTTTTTATTATGATTGTTGCTGATAAATACTATTTATCAATTAAAAGTGAACTCTGACAAAGGCACAGACATCAGCAAAACAAACATGAAATGGATACTAAAGGGGCCAGGAAAATGCAGGAGCATGCATTTATCATGAGGCATGCATTTATAATAATTACACTTACAATATTACTGATGCATCTTTCCGAATTCTCTCTGTAATCTAAGGTCCGGCTTCAAACAGGCTGTTCTGTGAAGCAGGAAATAAAGAAACGTAAACACCAAGTAATGCAAAATACATGGTAAGAGAGAGGAAAGGAATGGAAAGAATGGATCCTAAGGTAAATGTCATGTCCTGCAAAAACATATATGCTTAACTCTGTTTCTATAGATAGTTTCACTGGCTATGCTGCCTTTGTAAAACCTAAGTCAGTCAGCATTTGTGTGTCAGGATGTAAAGGTCATAGAGCTGAAGATACATTTTGGAAGCAGAGCTTTCCTACAGATTAACATAAGAAAAATGGAATTTGTAGGAAATTATATCAAAAATTACAACTAACACAAAACATTAAAGGCAAGCCAATGATGCTATAAATAGTTATCACCAAACAGTTCTTATTAAGGCATCATTGCGATCAATACTGTCCCAGTAAGCTAAAGCGTATATCTACACCACAATTTGCAAGAGGTTTTAAACTCGCTCTGTTCACACTCTGATCAACCGAGATTGGGAGCTACCATCACCTTGCAAAAATGTGTTAATTCACCTTGCCTTGCAGCCAGATTTATTGCATGGACTTCGTTTCTGAGCTAGCTGTGGTTATGGGGCACAGCCGGCTCAGAGTGGGAATACACCAAGCTCATATTGGCAGGGAGCGCCGGCAGGATCATTCTGGTTTTGCCTGTAGAAGACCGGGCCAACATATCCTGAAAAACAATCTGTTTAAGGTCCTTCCAGCCTCAGGACACCATTCTGCAAAGATTTACATACCCGTTTAATTTTATTCTGACTTCAGCAGGACTACTGAGCATGGATAAATACAAGCATAGCAGGCATCTTTGCAAATGATTCTGAGAGCTGGGATAAGTACAAGGTGCCAACTGAGATAGAGTCTGAGGGCCAAGTCCACAGTTGTCTGGAAAATGGTGCTAACACTAAAATTCATATGAAGAGTATCCCTAGAGGAACAGATCTGTCAATAAAGGCACAGAGCTACTACTGAGGACAGAGTATTTGTCCTAAACTCAGAATCCTTTAAAATTATCCACTCCCTGTGATGGAAGTCCTAATTTAGGACATGCCTTTAAAAAGGGGAGAGAAAGTAGATTTTACCTTTTACCCTGCGAGAGCGATTAAAGTAGGCAAAGGAAAATTGGTTCCCTTCAGGCTGCATCTGCGCTAGTGACGGTTCAGAGCAGTTTTGAAGCACTTCCCCTAACTCCCTCTACTTAACAGTCTCTTTTCTCAGAGTGTTTTTTCTGTGCACTGAACAGATTCCTTCGGCCTTGTACCAGGTCTCCCTGTCACAAGAACATCCAGTAAGCCCTTAAACTTTTTGGCTTTAGCTATCTCCAGACCACATGTGTGATGGAGACTTTTGGCCCAGGGCACCAAGCTAGGTGTAATTCAGAGTAAATCCCATGAACCACCACTGTAAACAGAAACAGAAGTCCAGGACCAGCCTCCAACTACTGATCCCCTTATATAGTGCCAAATGATCTCCTAGTGCAGATATAACAAAAAGTTCTATCTACTGTAAGTAAAAAACACAAAGCCAAGCTCCTGTTATGTTTAGTCATGTCTAACAGAATATAGATCTTCAAACACACAAAAACATTGTTCGTCAGCAGATTATTTAATTAACCATAACAGTGTCAGGTACTGTGAAGTGCATCTGTAAGCCTCCCAAGGCATAAGCAGACTTGCTATCAAGCAGGGGAGTTGGTAATTTTAGATGGGCCATTGCCATCCCCACAAGTGCCCAGGGATGACTTAGATTTTGTTAACCATCAGAGAACCATGGAGCTCATCTCACTGTAGTTCTCAGATTCTCCTTAAATATTTGCAAAAGTATCCAGCTGCTGTGAAGTACCTATTTTTAAGTTACGTTTTCAGGCACTTGCATGGGTGCCCCACATACATTCTCCTCCAGCCCAAGGATGCTCGGTAGCTCCAGCTCCTCTCTTGGGTCAGACATGGTGGCCTCAGCCTTGCTGCGATCTAGCTGTATGACTCATGTTTTCTTCCCCCTTTTTTCAATTACAGGAAGTTTATGGTTTTGTTTGCTTTCTAAAAGATGTTGGCAACCCTTTTCTAACTTGGTAGTTACTAACTTGTGCAGCTACAAGCAGCTTGCGGAGGAGTGCTTTCAGGCTGACAGTCACACCGCTCCAGTGCTGTCCATGACTCTACAAAGACTAGCACATTTGTCACCTCTGTGCTCTCCCACTGTGCCCGCACTGGACAAGTTTTACAATGTTTTATATAAGCCCCTCCACAGCCTTCACCCTCTACAGCCTAAAAACTTCTGAGTGCCAAAGGCTCATTGATCTCAGCTTCCAGATTTCACTCTTTGTCCCACATAATCCAATACCTGATCAGGAACTTGTTTTCCTCCTTCTAATAAGTGCTGTTGGTACACACACATACATTTCCTTTCTTTTTTTGTTCTTGGAGCTTTTCTTGATCTAGGCTTCACTTCCGCACAGAGAGCAGCATTCCTGATTTTTCTGTGATGCAGTTCCACAGTTAGCTCATATGCCTGAGATAATGGACACTAAAAACCCATTTCAGAACTAGAATTGCCACCAAATAAATTATCTTCTGACAGCCTTCCTGCTTGGTGGCACCACTCTCTTTTACGGACACAGAGCAAAGCACTCTCCAGCCACCACGCACTCTACTGAAATGTTGTCAGTCACAGCAGGGCTTTTAACTCACTCCTCTATTTGTGGCAAGTTAGTGTGGCAAAATTCAATGCAAGATGTTACAGAAGAGGAGGGTGATTTCACTTAACAAAATTATCTGAGATACACTGTGCACACAATTGCATGCTAACCAACACCAAGGCACGTGACTAAGCAGTCTGGCCAGGATCGCTTGGGCACGATGTGGAGGACAAGCAACACTGTCTATTCGACTCTCACATGTCCTGATTTATTTTTGGGTGATGATGACACACTGACTGGGGGACGTGCTTTTTATAATCCTTCAATGTGGACACTGCTTGGGGTCTTTCACTTCTGTAACTTACTCACTCCTCATAAACCTCGAGCAAAATACCTGAGACCTGTGATTCTTTTGTTTTCCTATATGGTCGTTTTACAGCTCCAGCCCTCTCACCTTGACAGCATTAATAATTCAGGGATTTCTTTCTTGCTACCAAGTCACATGAATGAAACTATGTAAAAAGTTCTGTAGCAATTAACATATACCATACCCTTGTTTGGCTCTTTCAAAGGCTTTAACGCACTATTCTGATCACAGTTTAGTCATACCAGTCTTAATATTTTTTGGTACAAATCTCTATATGTTCTTTTAGATCAATTCTCTTAGTTTGCTTCCATTTATTTTTCAGTATTTTAGCCATCTCACCCTATAGAGGTGTGCCTCGTCCTATGTCTGGTAACTTTCAATCACAAGGTCATTTAACGTAACGGCTGGCACTTGCCAAAGGTATCCTGCTATTTGACCCGTTTAATTTTAAAACGGGAATATGTTCTACTTTCCATCATCTGCTTTGGCAAATACATTTCCACTGCACAAAGGGTGATTATTTTTGAAAAAAAAAAAAGATATTTTTTTCAGTTTAATGAAATCCAGACTAATATGTACGCAAACAGACAGAAGACAACTATTCAAACTTACTAAAACTTTTGTAAGACGTGAACAACAGAGACTATATGGCGTTGTGCATGTGTAGGTGAGGATTTTTAGTTCATCAACAGAATGCATTAATGAAACTGACCTAAGATTTCACAACTGGCACTTTCAAAGAGATCAACACAACAAGGACCCTCCACTCCCTCAGTGTCATTTACTGGGGGCTGTCTTATCTAGTATTAGAAAGAGTTTGCATCCCGTTGGTAAAGCTCTTTCAGGTCCTATGAGTTGAAAGGTGACACCAGATATAATTATTTTAGATAGTTCAATGGCTTTTTGTCATAATACAGGCATTGTATTTTCTGAAAGGGCTGACAAGAAGGTCTCAGACTAACATCCCAAGAAGCATTTGTGATGTGTTACCCAAGCCTTTGAAACTCAGTGCTTTAAGGCACTTTCCAACTCAGACAACATGCTGGGTTTTGTGGGTGGATGCACCACTTCCTCAGCTAAGACTTTCTCCTATGACTAATTCTACTTAGGAATAAAGTGGTACACTTACAAAGACACCAAACACCTTAAAGCACACCTGAGACCGTGATATGAAGACTAACACTGCACCAACAAAAGTCAATATTTCCTTATATTTTTACTACTAAAACTATGCTTTCAAGAAAGCTACAACTAGCAGTGTCAGGCACTTCCAGTCCCTGCTGTCAATGGGATTAATCATCTGAATCTTTTCTAGCAAAGAAACGGTGTAGTCAAGGATCAAGCGATCAGCACATACAACGCTCTAAATAGCACTGCTGCGTGACCCTTTCCTTAGACTTCCAGATCTTTTTTATGCAGGACAAAAAGGACACAAGAAAGCATTAAACTAGTGTTCCTCTGACAATAAGCGTCTGAACGCTCTGATTCAAGCACGGTTATTTGCTGCTAAACACCGTCACGTACCAACTACTAGAAATCTTCTCAGAAGCCACATGGTCAGAAAAGAATTGTCATCTCAGGGAAAAAAAAAATATTAGAGCATGAACAAATAAACAAAAGATATTTTTACAGCACTGGAGTTAAAGAATTGTACCCTACTGGAATCAATTGTAAAAAGGACACCTGAGACTGCAGCAGCTGGACTCTCCCAGCTTTAAAGGACAAGGTACCTGAAGATCTAAGTTTTCTTCTGAGGGGATGAATGAATACTGGAAAAGATTGTGGGACCCAGGGTATCACAGGAATATGGCGCTGTGAGGTGGGGTTGAATTCTTTTCTTTGAAAGTCAAGTTTTTCAGTTTTCAGAGATCAAGTTTGGTGTGCAGGTTTTCCTACTAGCTTTTGATTCATAGGATTAATTTTTAAAAATCTAGATATTTTTCAGATATAACCTTGGCCAAAAACATCGATCAATGGGATGTCAAAAATATTTCATTTCAAAGCTAGGTTTTACTACAAGTAGAGCATTTTTTTATCTAAATGGTTTTCACAAAACCTTCTTGCAACAAGTACTAATCCTTATTGTATCAACCTCCAGATAAAGCTTGCTCACTTCATGAGATTTTTATCAGGTTTGAAAACTCCATTGGTTAAGGAAGTCAAGCAGCTTTCTTTCCTTCTCTCTCTTCAGTAACCCCGTGCTGTCTCAAATGCACTTGTATTACACTTACCCCACAACTTACGTGGGTCAGAATTTCTGGTGATGTGTTAGAAATGTAACAGCAGCAGGTGAAAATCTCAGGTTGAGTTTGGAATCTTTGCAATTAAGGAAAAATAAACATCCAATTTAAACAGTGAAATTTTTAAAAACTACCTAAAAGGCACATATGGAATTTTTCCTGTTCCATTGTTATAGTCCCTTTTCCAAATATAACTACATTCAACACTGAATAGAAGCAAATAAATTCAAAGATATTTGCCCTGGGCTCCTTCCGCAAACTTAGAGATAAGCTTTTACCTTTGTGTATTTCCTAATAAAATAAAAGACCAAGACCTCAGCCAGCTGCTTGAGGCACCTGTGCAGAACTTTTTAATATTATTGCTACATGGTAGCTTGACGTTTTCCCCCCCCTAGAGACGGGAGAAATAGGGCAAATGGGTTGTTTTTACTACCTTCAGTTATTGCCTAGAGTCATGAGTTGTTTTTCCTTTTGACAGATGCTGTAATGTCAAGGTGGCACCAGCCCACTCTTGGTGAGGCTCTACCCAAGGAAAGTGTTTTGCTCATAATATGCTGCCTGACAGTCTGACCTTTATCACATTGGGTTTTTTTTCTTTCACCTTCAGGAAGGGCAGCTGTGGTGCTGCTGATGTATTTCATATACAGATAAATAATTTCAGAATTATTCTGTAACATTAAAACCTGAACTCTTGATCTTGCTATATCTTCTGTTTTCATAGGATTTGTATTAAAAATAAAAAATATTAATTTATTTTTGATTACTTGGTTCCAATAATCATTAGGAGCTTTCAGTGCTCCACATTTCCTAAGGTATTTGCCCCAACATGCCTTCTTGTTTGAAAAATGCAAGCTAACTCATTGGCAGGGAAAGCTTGCTTCTTGAGCAAAAATGGAAAACCGTTGCCCAAGCACATTAAATCCTTAACCACTCAGTTAAGATTGCAAATTAGCAGCTCTGCAAACAGCTTTTTCCTCTACGGACTGCACAGAGGCCTACAACCTCTCTCAGATGTTAAAATGTGTGCCTGACAAGGATCTGCAGAATGAAATTGGCTTTACGTGGCATAGTCTACTGAGAATTTATATTCCTCAATCTTCCTTTTCAGTTTTCTTTCTCTCTCAGTGTTGACAAAAATATAAGAAGTACACCTTTGTACACTTCTTTAAATATTGTATTTAAAGTACTCTGCAAGCACTTAAATGTAAATGCATGTTTAAAACCTTCTGGGATCACTAGCTGCATTGAATTAGAACTCCCAAAGCATTTAAGCACGAGCACAAAGTATACATGCTAGAGGGCAAGCCTACAGAAGTTGCAGCTACTTATAAGCCAGTTATAGATGCAGCCAATGATTGCTAAATAAGTTTCAGATATCGTGGAGGCATAAAGAAGTAACACTGCAAGAAAAAAATGCTTAGGAGCTTTAAGCAATGTGGAAGGATGCTTAGACCTGTATGTTTCATTTTTTTCTTCAGCAATTAACACTTCAGTCCGTTACTAGAACAATTTTGTCATGTTTTCTTTTCCTTCACTGTTTTTCACAGGGATGTTTGAATCACTGCTCTGAGAAAAGGCATCAACTTGTCAGAAGTGGTATCTGTACACCACACAGCAGACACCTCCCTATATGACTGCGTATCTCTAACAAAAGAGAACTCATCATTTTCAGAAAATACTGCAGTGTTTTGCTGAAAAGCATGAAAATATTCTTAAAAATACTCTTTATCAGAACTGGGAGGAGGAGAAGGGAAAGAAAAACAGTTTCCTGTGAGACAAGATATGCCTGTAAGGCAGATTTTTCTGGGCAAAATAATACAGCTACAGCAAAGTTTTCCAGAACACCAACACTTCCCACCTGTGTAGAAACATCATTTGACATGGCTGATGTTGCTTGCCTGTTGTCCACTGTCAGTTTTTGTTGCATCATCACTAAATAAGATTCCTCTAAGCAGATTTTTGCCTTCATTCAGATGGAGCAGAGCTAGCAGGAGAGTTTCCTTTACAGCCTGTTTCTTTTACACAATTATAGTGATACATAAGCATTAAGGAATACATAAGGCAGCAATTAAGGGACACTTCAGGGACAAGAAACTTCCTGAAATCCATAAGCCTAAATTCTAATTTGGGTATGCAATCAGAAGTGGCCATTGTTTCCTGCCAAACAAAGCCAAGGGTTATAAAAAATATTCTGACTTCAAAATTGTTAGCACCTAATTCAGACAACTGCATTTACATCACCCAACTCTATACTTCTCAGGCATCCGGCAACTGATCCAGCAATCACCTTCAACTTAAGGAAGGATATTAACACGCTTGATAATATTAATTAACACGCTAGCAGCGCTAGGCCTGGGAACCTATCTTGAACCTTGTGCAACATCTTCCGTCCTCTTACTGCAAAGTGTTCTTTCAGAGAACGGAGCAAGACTCTTCTTTTGAAGCAATGAAAGAAGACAAATGGTACCTTGTGTTCTGCAACACCTATTCAAGAGAAATTGTCGGGAAAATAAAAAACTCTTTTAATACAGTTATTTAAACATATGGGATTCAAACCTTTACTTCTACTTATATCAACCTCCTCACCACCAAGCTCCCAAAATGCAACACGTGAGACAGCACACAAATAAACAGAGGACTAGAAATCATGTTTATTTTCCTCAATCACATAAAAACTAGGATATTCTGCTTGTCGTTTCATTCTGGTTCCCAGACATTTTCAGGTTGACTAAGAAGTGTCTGCACTTAGCCAGTCAAGCTTGGAAGATCCTGTAAGTGAATGCTTTTGGACCACATTAACAGGAAAGTCTGACCAGGAGATTTTTCAAACAACTTTTTAAATCTAATTCTTTTCTTGTTAAAAGACACTCCAAAGCCAGTATATATATCAGATTGGTTAATACTCTTTTTTAAACAATCTAAACTGTAGATCAAGGTTTTATCGCAATCTCCCAGTATGTTATAATCAACGTACAGTAACATCATATTTTTGTGATAAATGCATTTACACAGCAGCGCAAAATCTCTGCACAGAGGCAGAAGGAAACAAGTATCCTAAACATAGTTTTCCAGATCTTTCATCTCCCTTCCCTCTTCCCTTCCCGTATTTTTGTGGGGACAAGACCATGTTTAATTTCTCCTGAAAAGAAAGATATGTTGCACCAGAACAACTAGAACTTTCTCTGGATAAGGGAAGCACAGCTCAAAACGAAGACCAGCAGCTATCCTGAAGAAGCATGCCCATCACCTGAGGAAGTGAGGCGCTGTCTTACTATTATTCCTTGTTCCTACACTACAATAAAACATGCTCTGGAGTAATGGTCTCCCAGCCAGGGGGGTGAACACCCCAGGGGTGTGCATGGCAATCCACTGGGATGCAGGAAGAAAATATTACAACTTCTGTTTATTTTTTGTCTTAAAAACTAAGACAGAAACCAAGCTTTACTAATGCTTAGTATATCTTGACACTGGCACCCTCACGTCATCTGTATGTCAGATAGTCACGCATCACGTAGGCAGTATCACGAAGATACACGAAGTATCCTTGGGGAAGAATGGGTTCTTCACAATGCAGAGGGGTATTGACAGTGGCACCCTTACCCATTTGTTCACTTTGAGTGTATTGTGACATACTGCAGTTTCCATGTGCCCAGTTAAGTGGATCTATGGATTATACTATGTAGTTGTAACAAAACTAACCCTCACAAAATGACCAAGTGGTTTAAAAAGATTTCTAAAAAATACCTTGCAGATTGAAATCAATACTAATAATACAAGCAAAACAAACAAGAAAGTTGCAGAGCTGACACATCTGCTTCCAGTATGAGCCCTTTGTCAATGACATTGCACGGTAGTATCAATGCAATCTAATCAGATTTGACAAAAAGTTGGCCAAAAAAATTCAAAACTATCAAGATGACTATTTGAAATAGAAATTTACATCCTACACTGCTAACAATGAACATCAGTTTAAGTGTATATTGTGCCTTTAGGTGTTAGCTAATCTCAGTATGAAGCCATCAGGATTAGCAGGGCATTTAAAAATTAACCATCCACACATGAAGACAAACCTTCACAAGTTTTTTCAGTGATGTTTGAAGTACTGTGATAATCCAGTACTTCACAAAATTTCATAGCAAACACTGCTGAAGGTTTGAAGAAACAAGTATTAGAACAAGTTATGGCACGCGGGAGGTTTCTTGTATAGTTGGATGAAAGTGCAGGTGTTCCTAAGCATTCTCAGTTTATGGTATTTGATAGATTTTTTTAAATGACAAAATATGTGAAGAACAACTTTTTTGAGAGTCACTGAAGACAAGATGCACCAGAGAAAACGTATTCTCAAGAGTAGTTAGTTTCCTTAATAAGAACAATGATCTGTAGAAAAACTGTACAAGTGTAACCTGTGAGGTAGTGGTTGCTTTGGCTGGAATAAAAAAAGGATCCCAGGATAAGGTTACAGCAACAGTGAAATTCATGCACTGAATCACCCATGGGCAAGCTACTGCAGCAAGTTAAGTTGGAGCCAGAAGCACACAAAGTGCTAGAAGATGTCACCAGTATAGTTAATTTTATAAAAACAAGACCTTTCAATACTAGAATCCTTGAAATACTTTGGGAAGAGATGGGGAGTGACCCTGGAAGTCTTTTGTACCACAGGTTCACTGGTTATCTCGTGGCAAAGTGCTTAAGAGTTGTCAGAATTAAAGATGAGTACACATTTTTCCCACAGAACGACAAGCAAGTGTTCCAAATCTGCTGACCTTTTCTGTGATGAAAAGGGCCTGTCAGTACTATGCTACCTAAGCTGATATTTTAGAAAAATAAGAACATTTAATATCTCTTCAAGGTAAAGGTGATGTTTTAACAAGTGAGAAAATAACTGGCCTTTTAAAGAAACTCGTTGCATGGAGAGAGCGTTTTGAAAACAGAAGCTTGGAAATGTTGCCATCATCACCTGACTTTGTTGCAAAAAGCAGTGCAAAGGTGCCACCTATAAAAACTCTCATAACTGTACACTTAACTTGGAAATCATTTTCTAACCTGTTTAAAAATCTTCTAAGTGAAAAGTTTTAGTGGGTTTTCAATCCATCTGCGAAAAACCACAAAAATTCAAGACGTTCCAGTTAGCTTGCAGGAACACCTGATTGACATCAGGGAACACTGAAACTTACTGGCTGAATTTTAACAAACGCCTTTGCAAAATTTGTGGAGGGGATTGAAAAAAATGAGCATCACCATTTAGTAAGCATAGCCAGCCATGCATTGCCTCCGTTTGGATCTGTGTATCTTTGTGCGGTATCTTTTTCAGCAACAACAGCCATTAAAACCCAGTCTCAAACCAAAATGAATTTGGAGCCAGTCCTTTTAATCTCTGTAACAGAGTGTTAAATCAGGATTTTAAAAAATTGTTAAGCATATTGAAGAGCATCACTTACCGGGAATTATTAATTTTCTAGTGAGAGCAAAAAGGTATTTTGTATCACTAATATTTTTAAATTGCTTAATCTATGTCTCATCTGTTTTCATTTTTTATTTTTGACAACATACTTTATTAGTACAGCAGTACATGTATATAATTTATAAAGTATGGGTGTATGGTCAAAATGGTTTTGCATCAAGCTCTGGAGTCCTCAGCACATGAAAGACATGGACCTGCTGGTGCGGGTCCCGGAGGGCCACGAAAATGGTCAGGGGGCTGGAACCAGTCTTGTATGAGCACAGGCTGAGAGAGCTGAGGTTGTTCAGCCTGGAGAAAAGGCAGCTCTGGGGAGAACCCTTCAATATGAAGGGGGCTTGTAAGAAACGCAGAGAGAGACTTTTTACCAGGGCCTGCAGTGACAGGAAAGGGGCAAGTTTTAAATGGAAAACCTTAAGGAAGAATTTTTTTTACGATGAGGGTGGTGAGACACTGGAACAGGTTGCCCAGAGAAGCCGTGGATGCCCCATCCCTCGCAGTGTTCCAGGTCAGGTTGGACAGGGCTTTGAGCAACCTGTTATAGTGAAGGATGTCCCTGGGCCCATGATCTTTAAAGGTCCCTTCCAACCCCAACCATTCTGTGATTCTGAGTTTCTGCTTTAAACATTCAAATTTGATCCATTGCTGGGATACTATTAGCAGCAATAAATTTGACGCCTGCTACTTTTAACACTAATATAGTGTACGATATCTTAAGTTCCACACAAAGTTTAAGACATTCTACATTGGGATCATGCAAAACCTTCTTGACTGCAGTCTGGCCTGCAGCAAAAATAAAATAGCCAGGCTTGAATTCCAGGTAATTCAAAGCAGAAGAAACACCTAACCCTCATCAGAAAAAGCATCTTAATTCTGCAGTACTGTTCAGATCAGCAATTACTTTCTTTTTTTAAACTGACTCCCTTCCACTCCTCTACCCCAGTGAACACCACGTCAGACACCAAATGGACTTCTGAGCAAAGCGCGCTTTTTACCATGCTTGATGACACGGACACAACACAGCAGTATGACAGGAATTCAGGTACTTTAACCCAGCATCAGAATTAAACTCCTGTGCTGAAGCAGGGAAGGCACCATAGTGAACTTGGAAGAACACACTTACACATGAATCCTAGAAAGCTTAAGATGCAGATTTATTATGCATTAGGAAGCTTATTAACTTAAAAACCAAACCGCATAGTACAAAAGGTTTGTTATCTCTGCTCAATGTGGAACAAGTTTCAAAATATATATTTTTAAAATTTGCTCAGTCAATACACAATCCTTTTAAAAAACTGTATATCTGTCAGTTCCCTCATTACATTTATAAATACATGATTTACACAGCACCCCATCTGGAAAAATTAAAACTCCTTACAAATATCTACATATATTGCATACATATAAAACATTCATAGGAGTACTTCATTAAAGTTGGGTTTAATGGTCCATTTACACTGCAGCAAAATACATATAAATCTGTGTGTTTTTCTTAAAATGTCTCTAAAAATTAGAACATCTGTAGCCATTCATAACTCCTTTAAAGCATCTTTTAGAAAGGAAATTTGATATTAATATATCCATGAGTTTCAGCAGATAAGACAGTGATATGAAGGCTAAATATGATTAATAAATGAACACTAAGTAGCAGTTAAGGCAAGGGTGAAAAGAATTAATAGGAAAGATTATTTCATATGGTAGATAAAGTGACAAAATGCAATAAATATACATATTTCACGATGTAAACTACTTTGGCACCCACTAGTTCTTCTGCCTCAGAAGTCAGGAGTGTCCATTTTTCTGACACTTTGTTTTATCATTAAAATTCTGTTTTTTATCAGCAAAACCTTAATATGACCAGTGCTGTCAGGTGCCATCTGGATTTGCTTTAACTGCTCAGAACTCACTGTTCTGGAATGTGGGTTTAAGACTTCAGTAAGACCTTCATTTGTGGGTAATGACTGTCACATGTGATCATACACCCTCAGAAGTCACCTCAGTTTCATCACTGCTTTCTGGTAACTACTGGACCTCTCGTTCCTAAATAATATTTGAGAACGTGTCTTTAGGAAAGTTGATTACCTTTACTGATAAACACTATTTCAGATACCAGAACTATATAGGTTTGTCCCTCTCACATTGTGAGGACTACATGTGGCATACATGCAGACAAAAGGCATAAGAAATGCAAAATAACCTTTAACAGTAGTGGCAGACGCTGTTCTGCCTCAGACCTGATTATTTTGCGTACAACTTTGGGAACTGAACATTCAAACTATATAAAAAAATCCATTATGTTTGTATATTCGGGTTTCTTCCCAGTACCAGGATGTGACATAGCATTTGCTGTCCAATATTGGGTAGAATCACAGCTAGTTGTGACCTGCCATGATAAACAAACCTTCCTCCAAGTATGGTATCAACCTCAAGTATCACACAGCATGTGAGCTTCCCGTGTACACAGCTGCCTTCCTTTCAGAGGCCAGATGGTCTGTACATCCCACCAAGCTTCCACAGCCACAATTCAGCACATGAATTTGTTCCACAGTCTCCTCCGAAGTTAGCCTTCATACACTGCTATCCTGCAGCAATGGTTCAATGTCCTCTTCACTGCTTTGGTCTAGGTTGTTACTCAGAGTACTGCTGATGCTGTTGCTGTGTTTTCTGGTACTGCTGGCTTTGCTGTGCTCAGGAATAAATAAGGCGACTAGAAAAGCCAGAAGAACAATGCATGCTCCAACCAGGAAGGGTGGACCAGGAACAATTGCACTCTGTGTGTAAACAAGCATATCAAAAATTCAGGAAGTTTTAGACATTGACTTCTGCATTAAGAACAATACCATTAAGGCAGGAGATATTGGAGGATATTTACAGTGACTATAAAGTTTATGCAAACAAGTTCATATGGCAATGCAGCATGCATTTTCTGCATCTACAATCCCTAAGGATTCCTCACCCAACCTGCACACTGATCTAAAAAAACAGAAACATGCACAAAACTAGTAACTGACAATAGGATTGGTAGCAGATGAGAAAGACATTCACTGATGCTTCTTTGACATTTCTTTTTCTTCAGGCAACATGCCTGTTAAATCAGCAAGACTCCTCTGAAGATTAATAGGATATGGTTTCAACACCCAGAAGTACAAATGCTCAGCAAGTCTTTAACTTAACTTCACTTTTTCCACTTGCTTCCATGGCTGACATACTTCAGAATCAGATTCACCGAATAAACAAATGTCCCCAAAAAGCAGTACATGAGTGAGAAAAGTAACAGCAGGGCACGCAGGACATACCATTCTCACTGCAGAGACAGGATGCTGCCATGTATGATAACCTGGTGTTTGGAGTTATTCTCTCTTGCTTCTAAGCAGTGTATTTTAAAATTTTAAATACAATTTACCCACGTTTCACAACCACAATTAAAACAAGCACCAGAGAGGTTATAAGACTAATTTTAAATCGTCTAAATTTGATGACAAAACTCAAAAGTGTCAGCAGCCCAGCAATTTTTTAAAAATCCTCAACAACTTTTCTGTATTTTTCTCAATCAAAACCAAATAAAAGACAGAAGATGAAGCTTGTCAATCCAGTGTACTTTTCTTACTACCGAATAAAATGCCAGAAGTTATTCTGATATGCAGTGGGAAAGTAGCTGAAATTAAGCATACAGTTACAGGATATTTCCCTTGCTTCAACTCTTGTTATAAGCAGTGGCCTAATTTGTAGTACAACAGCTGATTTATCTGAGCAGTGTTTGAATATTCCACTATTGCAGTTTCACTGAAGAGAGCAAGAAGTTTTGAAAACTGGTCCTTACTCATTGCATTGCCAAGTGTTATTATTACTCTCCAAAAACAGCCTATGACTGCACTGTTTGCTGTAAGGGCTCCCTGTAGATAATTTCAATGATGCAACCTCACTCTCTTTTCTGACAGCAGAGAATCACAAGTGTGGCCTGTGGTAACACTGCAGCTCTCCCACTTCCATGAGAAAAAAAAAAAGTGATACTCAGTAAAATCCTATTCTTAAGTCCCCTAGAGTAACAGAAATTAATAAAGGCAAGCCAAAAAAAACCTAAAAAATAAGTTTGAGCTGTTTAAAAACCACCAGAAATGACCACTAAGATGTATTCTCCTCCATTTACTCTACATGTTAAATAACTGAAATTTGCATCCAGACTTTCCTGTCACCGCTGTTTCAATATGAAGATTTACAGAACCATTATATCTAACAATTTGTTTTAGCACTCTGTCCATCAGTCAACTCAGAAGACTTTATATCTGAAAGGTACAATACTAATAACAATAATCAGCTTTGATTAGTTAATTTTTTTAAAATGGGATAAGACAGCTGTCTCTCAAAGGAACACATGTCAAGTGACACAAATTTATTCTTCATATTAATAATTTTAAGAAAGCCTATATAAATAACCTATTTCTGGTAACAGCTTAAAAACCTGTTTCCTCTAGTTGCAGTAACACCTAGTATTACAGTAGTGGAAACAAAGGAAACAAATTCATCTCAGTAGCACACTGGGTTTGATGAAGGTCCAGCACAGTAAGAGTACATTCTTAGTTAAGTTTCTGTACTCACTGCCTTTGACAAGCAGGGGTAGAAACCAAGCTTAAGTGTCAGAAAAGAACCCGAAAAATTAACAATGCTGTCGCAGCCTAAAACGTTATATCAGTTAACTGCAGTTCCACAGACATCCAGTAACTTTTTAAGACAAGGTACTTGACCATTTAAACTTGCTATTAAAATGCTCTTAGTGAACATTTATTAGCATTCAATAAAATAAACACTTTTCAAACTACGTAGATCTGTAAAGCAACTCCCAGCTATTGATTTAAAACACTGAACAAAAATCAAGACAGGTAGCTTGCATTTGCACCTTGCAAATCCAAGGTACTAGTACCAGTGTTGCAAGCCAGGCTTGTACACATTTGCTAATTTCCTTGTTTAACTTGGTGCATACCTTGGTGTTCACTTCCACTTGTTTTACTGAGATCAATTCTTAAAGCTATATAATATTTAAATTGTGGAGTTCTTTCCCACTGTTGTATTAGACTTGAGCATAAGAATTAGTAGGAAAAAAATGTGTTATTTTCCTGAACGATAGTTTTGTGTTAGATGCCTGGTAACTACTAACAGGGAAATACGTAATTACAGACATTTAACAAAGCTTATGAGCACATACATAATTAAACATAAGAGCTGTCCCAAAGAAATTAGACTAAAAAGCAATCTTAGTTACATGCAAATACTTACTGATTTTGCTGTACTGCTAACTAAAAAATGCCTATTTATTAAGTAGGTTTTCAACAAAACAAGTACGTCAAACAATTGTTTAATTTACACTTACAGGTTAGAAAAATCATTATTTTTTAAGGAAGCTCATACATTAAGCTTCAAGAATGAAGCTTAATTTAAGCAGGACTTTCTTCTACCATAAGCTTTAGAAAATTCCACAACAGAAGTTTTGACTCATTTATAGCTTACTGGAACAGTCAGTTGCTCCACTGTAATGTATCTGGGCTACTTTAAAAAAAAAAAACAAACCACAAAACCCAAACCTAAACATGAATATTCTTAATGTAACGGAATATACTGAAATTACTTGTAACAGAAATGCGTGTACAAGGTCAAAAAGCCAACATGCTCCCTGACCCCAAGAAAGGTTCATGTGATTCGATGCTTTAAAAAACAGAGTTCAAGAGCGAAATTTTAACTAATGGAAGCATGACAAAGATCTTGAAAACCTGAAATCATGATTATAAAGGCTTCCCCTATTTTACTGTAGTTCCCTTTTTGTAGAACTAAAAGAGCGTATCTGCCCCCTTACTCTAAAACTCCATTCAGTTTGCTTGAGCAAATTATGTCGCACCTCACCATAGGTACAGCTGTGAGCAAATATGTTCAAGCACTGATTACAGTTAATACAATGGAAATATGCACGAACTGGGGGATGAACAACAAACAGTTGTTTCCACAGTAACAGGACCAGTTACTTACATATTTAGCTTATCTATTTTCTTAATCAGCTTAATGACAAGCTATGAGATCATCAGCTCTCTGAAAAGTCCATCCTTAGTATTTTGAAAAAGCAATGAATAAAAGCTGAAGACGTCAGAGCAATCAAGTCAAAAAGGAAAAAAGGTCCACAAGATTCTCCAAGCTCTGCTAAGCATATATTTGATATTTTGGAAGGCAAATAGAAAACAACAAATCAGACAAAAATGCAGACCTGAAACAAAGATGGAAGGGATACAAGAAGAGACTGAAGGGAGTTCAAAGAAATGTTGGATAGGATCGATTTCTCCCCTCCCTGACAAGTCTCATACAGGTAAGAAAAGGTGAAAACAGCGTTGTTACTGCCATTGAAGAAAAAAAAAAAGTATCTCTACTGTATACTGAATTACTGTACACATAATTAACCTACTGCTGTGATGTTCAAAGATAAACTTTTTACAATTTACTGAGTTGGCAAAAATCATCTATTGTCAAAATTTGATGTTTCACTGTAATTCACAATTACACCTGTGCTGAGTAGATTTACATCAAAAAAGTTAACTGATTCTATTAGAATACTAAAACAAAAGCTGATACTACTGTAACTCTAAATATTTAGTGTCAAGTTCAAATTATGAGCTATCTTACTATTTCAATAAAGCTGACAAGTGACTACAATTAAGTAGTTCAAGAATTACATATCAAGACTATAAATCAACCAAAAATGACACATTTTTAGCCCTTATGAGTTCTACACAGCAAACTTCATACCGAATTTTAAACCTACTTCATCACTGGGATCTTGCATTGCTTTTTTTCCAGAAGTCTGATCAGGTGGCAATTCATTTAGCTCCACATGAAAGAGAAAGAAAATAAAGCCATACAGTGCTGGTCCCAGGCCATTGCACAGACCTCTTATTCCAGTTATTATTCCTTGGACAACTCCTAATGAAGAAGAAATGAAAAAGAAAGTAGCATTTTTTTTTTTTAAATAAAGAATAAAATACACAGAGCCAACAGCTCTGAGCGTATTCTAACGGCTGTTCCAAAATAGCATGTCTCAATTATTTCTACATACCAAGATCTTAAGAAATACACTGAAGACAACTTTGCTGGATTAAAATAATGCTCTGCATGACCATAGTTCTGTCACTGTACTTGCATGCTACTGGAAGTGATATGAATTTTCAGTATGAGTGACTAAATTTATGTGCAAGTCTAATTTTTTTAATTAGTTCTTCCACCCTCACCCAAAGCCTACAACGAAGAAAGCAGAGATTATTTATTTTCAACTGAAATTTAGAGCAATATATCTGTGTGTTAAGGGTTGTTGTTGGCAAAATATGCACCAACTGTAACAGATTTCTTCCCTTTACCAGTCTAAAACCAGGATTTATTTAAGTACCAACTGACTTATTTGGGGCAGTAAATTCAGCAGTACTGCAGTAAATTCACAATACTAGACTGGTTGCAGTTTTACATTAGATTATTTGAAAAGCTTGATTAATCAAACTTCTACAGGTGTATTTCTGTTTCAACTTCATTCAGTGATTGTGACAACAGTGTAAAAAGCTTTTTGACGATCTTACAGATGAAGATGCTACAGAACACCATTTTTACACTATTAGTAGACTGTGTATCCCCTTCCTTCTTAAGGCAGTAAGTTGTAAAATGGAAGGAAAGAAAACATTCCAAAAAGAAAGTTGTCTAAGTTTTTTCTTTATAGGTTGACATGTAAGCTTAAAATCTTTGTGCCACTAGGTGGCAAAACTTCACTCTAGAAACTACTTTATGCCTGAGCTATTAACAGTAGTTTCCCCTATGTAAAATGAAAGATCAGTGACTTCTGTCAACTTAAACTAGTCATTTCATGGCGTAAATAGAAAACAAGTCTTTTAAATCTCTTTAAAATGTCTGTATTAGAAACAAAAATGGAAGACAGGGGAATGATAAAGAGCCATGGAAAATAGTGTCTTTTGCACCTTTCAAACTCAATAGAAATCTGCCCCCTAGAACTGCACCGCCTTTGTGCCTCCCATATTAACTGCACTTATCTAACTTCAGACTGTACATTAAAGCAGGACTGATACTTATATGTACAGGATTTTTTTTAAAGAGAACAGTAAATTCAGTTATTACACACCAATGTATTATTTTGTAATGACTCCTTCCCTCACTTCATTTTAAATGAAGAGTTATTTCTGATTGTTTATTCATTCCCCTTCACATCAAAATCAATCAATATTTCTCTCCTCTCAGATCAACTATTTACTTAAACTTCCTTTTCTATTGGCAAATGGGGCCAACTTTTCCACACAGAATAGAGCTTCTGGTATAGGCTTATTTTAATTTGGTAAAATGTGAGTTTGTTTCTATTAAAGAGATAGCGAGGGTTAATGTAACAATACTATCTACTTAAAGAATATTACCTTTAATTAAAAAAGAGGAAGGAAAAAACATGAAAGTTACCCCATCTGTTTTTGTTGCTTTGGTAGTGCTTTTACAGGAAGCTAGAAGAGAAGTAGCGGGTCACACAGAAACTATGCATTTTGCAATACAAATTTGACAAATTTGTGTACCTCCTTCCTCTCTGCATAGGTTGGCAGGCTTCCACAGCTACTACCAAAGAAACTCCTTACTTCTCAGCATATTTCAAAAGTACACACAGGCAAGTATTCTGCTTTCTAGACAGAAGAGTCATCCAAGAAACCAGTATGATGCTAAAACAGGAATTCAGTCAATACTCACCTTGTTGATCTGACTCTGCATTTCGTGAAACCAGAGCACTGATTGCTGGGAACGTAATACTTGACATTGCTGCTACAGCTCCTGCTGCCCACATCATCCTGTGTTAAATATGTAATTTAAATTAAAAATGAGATTGCCCATGTAATTACTCCCCACTTCCCCAGGAAGGGCCACAAGGCTACCCTCAAGGGCTTAATAGCCTTTCAAAACTACTCTTATTAAAATACCTAAAGACTGGAAGTTACCTGGTCAGGGCCTTCTTCCTGCTGCCCTCCCACAAATTACCCTGAGCTTGTTGTAACAGAAGCACATTTGATTTTACACCAGCTATTACAGCAGAGGAAAAGAAGAGAGTAGGAGTGAAGTGATGCACAGGCTTTCACTCT
The DNA here is from genome assembly GCF_963921805.1 of Phalacrocorax carbo. Classification (NCBI taxonomy): domain Eukaryota; kingdom Metazoa; phylum Chordata; class Aves; order Suliformes; family Phalacrocoracidae; genus Phalacrocorax; species Phalacrocorax carbo. Next base: position 47,962,894 of record NC_087548.1, read on the forward strand.
CCAAAGGCTGTACAAGGGAACAATTTCACAGCAAGTCCCCATGAGGCAGTTCTCTAACTTGTATAACTCACTGGGAAGTACTCTGATAAAGAACAAGCATTCTTCACTGACAGTGGGACAAACTCTGTAAAGAAAAAGCTGGTCCAGCTTATGGTTCTAGTTCACTTTACTTACAGTCAGTTTTTCCAACAAAAGAAGCCCTAGATAGTTTCCAAGACCAAATATAGTATGAAAATGACATGTTAAAAAAAGTAGAGGTCCAGTAATTGATTGATAGAATGGATTTAGTGGAATTACTGGAGAGAACATACCGCTTACTAGGTTGTGAGCTTAAAAAGAAGTTTTAACTACATTTGTAAACATAGAAGCCAGTGGACAAAACAGTGCAAGACTCCTTTTTTCAAAAGGGCTGTTAGTCTGCAGCTTACACAATATATCTGGAATGTTCTATCATTCCTACATGTGCAAAATACAGACCGAACTTTGGCAGTGTAGCGCAAATGAGAATGCTTAATTCACAGAACATTTAAATACTCAGGAAAACAGAATTAAAGGTAGAATTTCTTGGAAAAACATTTTCAGTTCCATAACCTATGTAAATGTAACTATGAAAATGCGTCCTTACCAAGACTGAGATCCAAAACCATACCAAGCCAACTGAAGGATCTGGAAGCCAAGGCCAAGGAGAACTGTGTTTTTGTTCCCTATCGACCTCATCAGGATACTGAGAAATACAGTCTGCAAGAGAAATTGGTTCATCCAAAAGTTATTTTAAAAAGCCAGATTGCTAAAGTAATTTCTCCTTCTACACAAAGTAATTGAGAAGACCTTTCAACTGCTGAGGAAATTCACACTATTCATGCTCTTACTTCCCCTGTATTAAGTCCAAAATGCAGACTAGTTTATAAATATTTGATGTACAGACTTTCTTAAAGAGTTTCTACTTCAGGACATATATTGCCTCCTCTGTAGACATTACACCTCAGTGTCTGCTTTTGCTGTAAACAGGCGTTCGTTTCTAGTTCTACAATTTTGTTTCATTACAGGCTAGAGAGTTCCACAATAAATGCTGGTACAAAGTTAAGATAGTGCAGGCTGAATATGGCTTGAATTTACAAGTATCTACAAATACTGGAGAGAAAAAAAGACTGTTAGCTCAAAAAAAAAAAAAACTATCTCTTTAGGTCAGGTGAATTACTACAAATTTACAATTAAAACCGACAGGTAAATCCTGCTACTTTTCCAACTTTACCACATGCACTGAAATTTGGCCAAGCCCAATTCCTAGGCATCTTTAATACATTTTCTGCTGACTCTCTACATGACTCATACAACCCTTTTATTTGCATATGGCAACTACTCCTAAAGGAAGACCACTGTTTGTCTTCTGTTAGTGGTGTTATTGCTGTCAGGGAAGGAGGTCCCAATTCAGATAAAACAGCAATACACTCAGGGCAAGAAGCAGACTGACTGTTCCTAGTAAGGGAAAGTCCATATGGACAACTTCACTCAGTTAACAGTGCACATGTTTTTCTTTAACATGAGAAACTCAGCAATGCCACAGTAAAAAGCTAGGCAAAAGGAACCAGAAGGATTGCAGAGCAGAGTTTACTTCCTCTCTCATGTAGATCTTACACTTGTTTTCTTGTCTCTCATTCTTAGACAAAGCTAGTTTGAAAGCTAAATAGCAAAAATACAGTAATTCTATCTACGCATGATGAGTTCTTTCTGGAGATATTCACATGCCAACATAAATCAGTACTTATGAAGCAAAGTTTTTTTCAATAAGCTGCACTCTTGAAAGAGTTCAAAAACCAGTGCAGAGTTCACTCATTTTAACACTGAAAATTATGAACAGAAGGGCAGGCATTTTAGAGATTTTTGGCAAAAATACTGGTCTGAATAAAGCATGATTGGCAAATGTAAGTGCACATAAAAGTATCAGAACAATCCCCAGAGCAAGGATTAAAATAATGACTTGTATTAATAATGAAGGACACAACACCAGTAAAACTGGTAAACACTGAAGAATGTGTTGTTTACATCAAAACAGTAAGACCTCCACTCTGCTAAAGCTGGCAACAAGGTTCCAGCACATTCTCCGTGCCATTCTTCTTCCCATTACCACAACAGGAAGACAAACTGTACCCATAAAGGCACCAACAATCACATCATAAAAAGTTTGATTCCTAAAAGGTATAAAGGACCTGTCCAAAAACCAGCTCACTGTTGCCAATTAAGAGGTATGAAAGCAATATACCAAGCCCTCACAGTTCCTCAGCCTCCACGCCGAGCCTAAGTAACCCTGAACACACCGTGTCAATACCTGCACTGTCAGTACGCAAGTTCAATAGCATAAACCAACTGAATAGGTGCAAGTAGCATGGCTTTTTCTTAAAATAAATAACACGTTTCCCTTTCAGAAGGCCTTGCATTAAGTAACCAATTTCCTACATAATTGTAATCATTTAAAGCCAGAGTTCCAGTAAATTTGGTGATCCATGCTTATCAAATTTTAGTTTCATTTTCTGATGCCCAGGTCCAGGAAAGCAGATTTAAAGCAAGACATTTACACAGACTAGTTATGAATATAACCTTTAGTGAATGCAAGATATGTTGGCATTTTAGAGCATGTAAGAAGTTTATAGACAAGCTTAACAGTAAGAAGTGTGCACCCTGGCATTCAGTTTGTACTGTTTAATAAAACACTAAGAAGAATAAAGCTTACCTGAGCTATTATAGACAGAATGCCTACCACAGCTATAAATGCCGCAATGCTAGCAGATCCAAAACCTATAATCTGAAGACAAGCAGAAAATACATCAAACAAATGCCAAACACAATCCAGGACAATCACTAGCAAAGAGATATCTTCTTAAAAGAAAACACTGATCCCTGCTTATAATCTAAATACATATAGGAAGTGTCCACTTTCAAAAATAATCCTTAACTTGACTGCTTGCCAAGAAATCCACGTGAGAAAAAAAAAGAAAACACGCCTTAAAGAAAAGGAGACAGGAAGTCATGTATCTGGAAATTGTAATTCTCTATCCCCTCCCACAGACACAATAGCTTTTCAACAGGCAAGATCCCAACTTGAGACATATAAACTGCTGCAGTGAATGGGAACAAAGGTCTGCTTAACTTTATGAACACATGCTTAAGCTATGGCAGGGTTTATGCATCAGGAGTTATTCAGTTATGCACCAAGTGTTACTTGGTTCTTAGCTTAGCAAATTACTCTGCCTTTATTTTTTGAAGCTGTATTTTGCCAGAAGGCAGTTTTCTGAGCAAAGTCTTCAAAAAGAAGCAACTCTTAGGGAATACTTAATTAAACATTCTTAATAAGAGGTGAAGACACTAACACTTACCTGTCTCAAGTAGAGAAAGAAGCTAGAATACTGGCCAGCCTCAGGCAGATAAGAAAAAAACACTGTAATGCAGATCGGGAGAACTGTAGAATCTTTTCTAACCTTCTTCAGAGACTGTAAAACAAGGATACACAAGTATTGCAACGTTTATACAGAGTTTAATGAAAGCATAAAGAAAGCAGAAAGTGGATTCGCTTTTTAAAAATCCATTTTTACTCACGCCTATGAGTCAAAAAAAAAATCACACATGGAAACAGTTAAGCTGAACATTAAGTTAGAAACAACTCCATTATGTACGGTTTGTGGTATCTGATTCTTCTGCAAAGTTTCCATTTGATTTTTGAAGCTACTGATCAGTGCCAAATTACAAGTATTCACTAAAAACAGCATCATGTAATATTTAGAAAAATGCATAATATCTTCTAATTGATCTCCCTAAAAATCTGTTCCAAAAATGCTAGCAATTAGTATGGCCTTGTTACAACTGTTTTTCTTCCCAAATTATGAGAGTATTTTTGTTGTGTATTCCTTACACTTCTTGTCCCGTAATATGAATCAGTTTGAGTAACAAATAAATTGTGGAAAACAAACTCTTTAACTGCAGTCTTTCAAGCATGTCACTCATCTCTCAATACTCACAACCGGTTCCCAGCAAGATGCATCTCATAAAGATCAATCACTCTTTCCTCTCTTAAGACATCAAGGTATAACACAAAGACAAATTAGCTAAGTAAGTAAGAATAAGTGAAAAAGTTTCTAGAAAGGCTGCATTATATGTTTTAACCCTTCCTATGTATGCCCACAGAAAAATCAGGCTTAATAGATCCATTGTCTATTAAAAAGAAATCACATACAACCAAAAGTGTAATTCAAGAGTGGGGAAAGAGATTGCCAACCAAAAGTACAAAGCATAAAATGATTATGGAAGAGTCTTACAATTATCAGGCTTTGGGGTCTGTAGCACTGTAAGAATTCAGCATTTCTTACAACCAAACAGAGTAAGTAAGTAAGAAGAGTAAAGCATTTTCCCTTTGGATTTCAAACCAAACATTGGTTCCAATTCAAGAATCATTTAATTCATAGTTTGGTTTGGGGTTTTAAAAGTAGCTAGGTCTTTTTGTGCAAGAGCAGAGAAGAGACATTATGGTATACTGGATAGTCAAGACACCAATAAGATTAAAGACTTCTCAAGCTTATACAATGCAATTAATTACTATTAATATTTAATCATCAATTATTTATTAATTACTTATTGAAGTGCATCTTACTGCAAAAGGGTCTGCTTGTTCCCAAGATATAGAAGCTCCCCGTGAAGCAGGCCTCATTTTTTCTGGCAGAGATTCTGGTACAGCTAGCAGGATGAAGCAGATGTCCACAACAGCTACCAATGTGGCCACTAGTACAACAAGATTATCTCCATAGCTGGCAGACAGGTATGCTCCAATGGCAGGGCTAGTTACCAAACTTGCTGCAAAGGTGGCAGATACCTATGCACAAGAACAGTTTACAAACTTATTGAAGTGGTTATTCTGCCCCTGCAGAAAAATGATGTAACTTGTTCAACACCATCACCCCTCCCCAGCAGTGTGTTTTTTTTTAAAAAGAAAATCACCAGTTAAAATTTAAATTTAAAAAAAACATCACTTATGACAGTAAACATGGGTCCAAATAAAGTTTCTCCAACCTCCTCCACAGCACACCATACGAGACAGTATTTGCAGTCCAAGAGTGAGTTAGGCTGAAAGTAAAACAGCTCTTACTTTCAAATAGGCTAAAATGGCTTTTGTTTTCCAGTTAGGGATTTGATGAGATTTCACTGAAAAAGTGGTCAACACATTTAAGTGCCTGCCTAAATGAGCCTGAGCCTCAGCACTCTGGGTAATACATACAGTAATACATAATGCCTTTGTTAACAGTTTGCATTTTAAATGCATAGCTACCACTGGATAGCACAGTGAACTAGGAAATCATTAGCTGTGACAACAACTTCAACAGTATCACTTCATACTATGTTGTAGTGACATGCAGCTACTAACAGATCACTTACTGTATTGGTATACAGTGGAACATGATGAAAAATCAAGTGTTATAGTTAAATTTCACTATACAAATCATTAGAAAATGTTTAGAAATAAAGCTATTTTGTTTGGGTTTGTTGTTTTGGTTTTTTTTTTAATTACTACTCTTTTCCGGTCCCCAAAATAAAAACACTCTGCGCATCTAATATTTATAATATTTATATATTATATAAATTATGTAATATCTTTTTATATATATTTATAGAATAAGAGAGAACACAAGCTAGAAATTTAGCTTTACATCAAGCTAGAAAAAACATCCTAAGGAAAGGTATAACAAAAACTGATTAGAAAGAGATGCCAAACAACAAAACAACTGCACCTTCATCTATCATCTTGTAGAATTTTAGATCAAACCGTTTCTGTTAAGAAAAAAACATTTGAAGGCAGGCAAATATATTCTCCAAAAATGCTTACAGCCCTTTTTATAGACAGGAGAAATGAAGTGGGAATTCCAGAACTTTTAAACCTGTTTTGTGCTCTGCTACAAAAATACAAGTTTAGTTCAAGAGAACCAAGTCCTTTATTTTCTTAACTCTTAAGTCAATAGCTGAGGAATCATACATCCCTAAGACTGAAAATATAGGAGACCTTAACAGCTCAAAGTACAGTACAGTCAGCCAAAATCAAGTCCATGAAAATCTGTATAGTGAAAACAGATGCACAGAGGATGAAGGGATAAGTGACATTCAAAGGCTAAGGGCATCCATCTATCAGTGGGCCTCCAACACCTAAGCCAATATAGATATTCAGGAAAGCAAACTAGGCAGGAATTATATTATTACTGTACAAGTTACTTGGTACTAACTGAACTACTTTCCTCTTCTCTTGCCAATTAAGAAAGGTCATGATTAAGTTACTAAAAATACTTCATTATGCATTTTTACCCTTCCTGCCTGTTTTGACTATAGAAAAAGACACTCCATATTAAAAAGAAATCACATAATTTAAAAGTGCAATTTACAGCTGATGGAAACATATCGTCAGATCAAGTATTAAATAACTTGCGTCGCCTTTAACAATATTTCTTGTTCTGCCTGCAAAACTTAAAACACGTTTTGTTACCTCTTCACAGGTGAAGTTGTCAAATTCTTGTCCTGTTCCTATGAGCACAGAGCAGTCTGTGCAGCAGTAAAAAGTCTAAATTAGATTTTCCAAACTCTAACACAGTGCCTTGATGAATGGTTCATTCCTTTCTCTGTCAACCTCATTATATTAATCAGGAAACAATCTATGCATCAAAATACAAGAAGTTCAATATAAAGGTCATAACCTGACCTTTTCTTTCAAGTTTCGCATATCTTACCAGTCCATAGGCTGTAATTCTTTCATGTTCTTGTGTTACATCAGCTACATAGGCAAATATTACAGAAAAGGTAACAGAAAAGATTCCAGATACCGAAATCATAGCGAAGTACCACCTAATGATTTAAAAGCAACAATTAGAAAGTTTAAGCTAAGACCTCCTGCTTCTCTCTTACTAATCAAGTAAGTTTGTATTTAAGCCATGAGAAGTGTTCCTCAAGAACTAACAAAGAGCTTTACTGGAGATGAATGATGGTGTGGCCTCACTTAAATATTGGAAAACAACATCTTAATTTTTAATATTCTACTGTTTACTTTACATCACCCTAAAAGAAGAATTGGCCCCTTCAGGACACAGTGCCTATACATTTTCACACTCTCGAAGCTGAAGCAAGTTTAAGTTATGAAAAAGGAACTATCTTAGAACTCAGTTTCTCAACCAGTTAAGGAATAAATTATCATATATAATGCTTCGGAAGCTAAAAGCATTCAGTGTACACAAAGGTCTTCTGTAATCCTCCCAAGTTTCACAATGAATGTAAACGACACTGGAACTAAGTCAATTGCACTCAGTTAAGACGTCAGAGTTGCCTAATCATAGAGTTAAAAGATCTCTTCTGCAGCAGTTATGGTATTTTTGTGGTCAGTAATTTCTAAGGTCCATTTAGCTTTACAAATATGTTTACTACAGCATTGTCAGTCCTCAGGGGAAAAAATTAACAGCTGAGATTAAACCTGAGTTAGACAGGGCTACCAAATAATTTCAATTACTGTTATACTTGTGTAAATACCGTAACTAAATCACATTCCGTAATTTCTACTTTTAAGATACAGTTTTAACACCTCTTAAAGAGAAAAGCTTCAGAATATTGCAATGACAGCTTCAAAGGAAAGTGTCCTTCCTCTTGTCTTGTTGTCCCTCTTTCACTTCCCCAAATTGCTCCTTTGACTGAATTTCTACTGCACTGACAAGCTCACTACTGCAGCCTTTACCACTTACCATGGACTTATTCTCATTAATGGAATTGGGGCACAGGTGAAGAAAACTGTAAGAAGAAGAAAATATTTTCTTCCCCAAGCATCTGATAGGGCACCTATTAGCGGAGCGCTGAGAAAGGACAAAAAACCCTGTGACAGAAGAAAAACAATTACTATGTCTGTATTTGCATTTCCAAGTTTCACTTTTACCACAATATAAAAAAGGACTACAATTCCAATTTGATTTTAAACACAAAACAGTAGATAACTGAAATTGTACACAATTTCTTCTACAGTCTACTTTTCTGTGATTCTTATGTTTTACGTTTAAAATCTATTAAACCTGAGTGCATTAAAAAAAAATTTTAAAAGCCATACATTTTTTCAGGATCAATTTGATTCAATGGAGAAGTACAACGGACTGCAAAAGCTTCTTAATCTCCAAAAACTACAATCTAGGACAGCTTTGTAGCCTCTATCACAAGACTTAGTGCTAGATTCCAAACCCAAATTCCCCTCTAATTTGGACTGTCCTAAGGGAGGGTTTTCGGTAACCTAACTGTTCTCTGAAACAAATTAAACAGACCACTAAGTGCTTTATTCTACATATTTATCACATACGTGGCATTTGTACATTTCAAGAACTATGAGGACCATTTAGGCAAGCTTGACAACTTGAGACAGGGGAGCACCATAATGGTAATCCAGTGGCAAAAGTCAGATTTAGAGGTACAGTTGTCATGGGAAAAATTGACTAAGCATCAAATACTAGATTTTTTTGCATTTCACAAAGTCGTAGAATCTAGGCCTCAAATCTGCTCTGTATTACACAGAAGAATTGAAATAAGCACAACCTTTCCCATGTTCGTTAACTGCAAAGCCTCCAGAGCAGATTCATTTTCCTAATAACTAGTATACTGTTCTTGCATCAGTCCAACTCTGCCATAAATCCAAGCACTAATAAACACATGATTCTGTAAGCACCTCAATACACCCAAAGTCTAGTCCAGCTAACTTTAGCTAACATCTGGTCAAATATTGTCACCTTCAAGTTTAACATATGTATACAGACTACTGTACTAAATCACTATTCTGCCAAATCCCAATAAACAACTCTGATTCTGATAATTTCAGTACGTAAACAGAGCAAAAGCTATAAAGCCAGACCACTGGATCCTAGGCAAGTTAGATGCCTTACTCAGTTGAAATTAATGTTTTTGATCCTTAGAGTCCGATTTCAGTAGAACATGAACTAACATGTTCTGCTGTCATCCAAAACACTTTTGATGTTTCGTAAACAGCGTTTTAAACAAAATATTGGACTCTGAAGTCCAAGCTCACTCTGGTCTATGCTCCCCTGCCATTTATTATACCTGTTAGAGCAACACATACATTTAACACCGTGATATTAATGCATTTTTCTACAGATATGCTTTGTAGCAAATATATGGGGAATCCTCTATTCACTACTTTCAAGTGATATGCATTGTTTCACTGCACTGTGAATGAACAGAGCTGCAAATAAACACCAAGAACAACATGAACTTTGGTTCTTTTAAGAGAACAATACAGAGTTAACTTCCTCTTTCAGTTTGAGACATCCCGACATCCCTAGTGCATGGTGTTCTGCCAGTCCACCATGAAAGATACCAAGGCAGCAAATCCATCGTAAAGATGTCATGTTCTTATGACTATAAACAATGCTTTAGATCTGTTACAGTATTCAAAGCTAAGTAATTTATGGGTGCTATAAATTAACTTAGTCCTAAATTATACTAAGTGCTTTGAAGTCTGTTAGTAAGACAGCAGAGACTTAAGTTTTAGTTATGCAAGACAAATTTTGCAAGCTTTTTTTGTGGCAATGATCCAGTATGACCACTGAGTGAATGCAGTGGTATAAGAAAGATGTAAGATGCCCTGAGTATCTTGACCATCACAGAGCACTCAAAAACTGCTAAAAAAAAAAAATAAAACAGAGGGGTGGGGGTGGAAGAACAACGAAACAAACGGCCCTGCTGAAAATTATCTTTTGTACCACATCTTGGACAAAATCACAGTGTTTAAGTGCTTCATTTTTTTACCTCAATGATATCACAATGGCTGCATTAATCTGCGTCTGATATAAATCATCTAACATTAAGAAGCACACATTAAAAAATTAGCTCCATTCTCAGAAGGTTCCTTACCAAGATTACAGTAGCCACAACTGGTACCTATGCAAATTAGAAGAATTTAAACTTCTGAGAAATATTCCACTTGTTTCAAGGAGCTACCATTTAGCAAGTAAAACTTGAACTGAGCCCAAGGACACAACCATTACAATAAAAAAATGGCTTAAAAAACTAATTACCTTCTCAGTGTTTTGGATGCTCTTATGGAGAATGCAGGAGAGACAAATTACAATACAGGAGCAAACAGAATATTTAGGTCAGAGGGTTTTTTTTTTAAAAATAATCTTACCTTAACACCTTGAATAAGACCATTCATTAAAAATGTATGATGGGAAAATGTTTCATGTAAGACCTGAAAAGGAAAAAAAAAAGCATTCTTTGAATCAGGAGAGACAGGAGAAAGTTGATTCAAGGTTTAAATTTGATTTGTAAAACAGGATAGCTTCATTGGGACATGTTAAGAAGTATCTTATCCCAGAATTATGCTCTTATTTGTCTTAATGGCAAGGTTTAATATCAATTTATCGGTATAAATTCCTCTGTTGGCACAGATGACACTGTACCACAGAGACAGTTTGGTTTGGGATACTTTGCTCAGAAAAGGGATCTGTGTAAGCAAAAAGCATCTCCATGTGGTACAAATCACAGACTTTTTGAGGTAGAGACTTCCTTCAAAAGGCCGACTCATTCATTGTTACTAATCAGGAGTGAAAATGAGATTCAGCTAACTTACTCTGTCAAGAAAAAAAAAGCGCTATATTCACAAGTGCCCAAAAAGGCACTGTGCAGACTGTTTCTGAATATACTGCAGACATTCAATAGTCAGTTAGGAACACTTCTGATGAACAAGTAGCTGCTCATAAATACTAGCAACAGTTCTGAGTGCTTCATGTATCCTTTAAGTACAGCTATGAATTCATTCAAGGTGCTTTGCCAGCAGTCTTAATTCAAGGGCAAGCATGTTAATCTATACTAAACAGATTTACCATAAATATGCCAGACAGTTAAAAGGCCTCACAGGTGCTACTGTGTTGATTAAGAGTTATTGCAATGATCAAAGCATGTATGCACACACACTTCAAATTCATTTGCTGTTTTCATCTACAGATAAGTGCCAAAAACTACAAAAAATATTTATATGCATACTGAGAAAGCAACTAGCCTGAAGAAACAATACTTTAGTGTAAATGAAAAATATCAGCATCATTTTTCAAGGATGACTGAGATTCTTAAATCGTAAGTTTAATAACAATGTTGTTCCCATCTTAACTACTAGTCAGATAATTCTGCTTATTTACATCCCTTTTTCCTTCTGGTCTCATCATCTGTTTATATATTTAGCATAGTTTTGCACCTGTTTGACCACTAATCTAACAATACAAATGGAGGAAAAAAAGTCAGGGTTCAAATTAGAGATCTAGAAAGTAGATGTCTTCAAAGTTAAAAAAAAAAACCAACCAAAAAAAACCACCCAAACCACAAGCAGGAAGGTCACAGAGTCAAATCTAATTATATTTCTGTGAAGTGTTTTCCAGTATTTTTCCTGAGAGGCAACCCTTGCTGATACTGGTTCAAGCTCTGAAGATTAATTTCTATTATTTTTTAGACAAGAGAAACACAAGTTGACTAACTGGTAGAGGGAACTGCTTTACTCAAGCTCTACTGACAGAAACACATATTCAAAAAAATATTCTATTGAAGACAGAATATGTCATCCAGTTATTAATATCATTTATAGTGATTTACTGGCTTACAAGTCCATAAATAAGAGTAACAAGCATAAGCTTTTGGTAGTCTGTGAGTAAAACAGCCTTTGTGTGCTTTATAAACACTTTCAATCTCTTCTAAGTGTAGTGTCATGAAACAAACGCTACAACTTTGCTGACAGATGACAAAAGAAGTGAAAAAGTATTTAAAGTTCATTGTTTAGATTAACCTCAGCTATCATAGAATACGTACATATAGTTTATTTTGATAATACACAACATCTTAAGCTGACTGAATGTTGACAATGACATGGAGAATCATGACACAACCAGAAAAAAATTTCAGTGATCATGAGCTTTGATCAACAGGCCAGACATTTCCAGTTCTGCCCTTCCTACCAGACAAACCTGCTTGAGCACAAGTGGGCAGAGACGGCAGTTCAAAGGCTAAACATTGCTGCTATTACTGCTGGCTGATCAGCAGGCCAAGATAAGTTACCACAAGTACGTTACAAGGCAGAAGGCTGCAAAGTATCAAACCAGATTTGAAATTATTTAAATCAAACAGCAGCCTTTCAGTGTGTGCAAAACTGATTACTAATAAAGATGACTACCCCCCAAGAACACAGAAGTCATTTACACCTGTGTAAAGTAAGTTACCGCATTATATGAAACTCAATTCTTTAAATTAAGTTTTCAATGCAACAGCCTCCTAAGTATTCAAGACCATGTAAAAGAGGAACATAACATTCAAAATATAAGACATTCAAGACCACAACTGTACTGAATCCACATACTTTAGTCAAAGTAAGAATTTAGCTTTGCATTAGAAGCATTTCATAACACTCCCATTAGCCACAGTACAACAATAAATACTAATTTTAAGAATTAACATTCCAGCTGCATGTGACTAACAGGAAAAATTCGTATGGAACTATTTCAGTTGGAATACACTACTGAGACACTACTGAAGAACCCACCTTACATACAGTTTTATTAGAGTGTTGGGTTGGGTTTTTTTAAAACTGCATAAGAATTTCTATTTGCACATTATCCTTTTAAATGGGAAGTGTCAAGCTTGGGCAACTTGAAGTTGACAATTTTGGTTAAGAAAAAAAGGAAAGGAAAATAAATAAGGAATCAAGAAAGACCACCCAGTAAGCTTCCCCATATTTTGACACTGGCAAGACAGCATGACAGGATGGTAATTTAGTGAGACATCTACTTTGTGGAAATCTGTTAAATGTTTACATAGACTTTTTTTACTATTAAGCTATATTAAGAAGATCAGTGATTGTCTTTAGGAAGGTTAGACAAACACCTTTCAAGAGTTATTGAGATGAATTTTTTTTTTTTTTTGTAGTTTGGGGAAGGCAAATAATTAACTTCAAGGTCCTTCAATCTCACAAAACCTTGCTCATCACGTAGTCAAAGTGCTCTCAGATATTATCTGATGAAGAACTGGACTAACAGGCTTTTGATGACTTCTCTCAGGCAGGCCTGATTTCAATGAGTAAGACCCATGTCTTCAGAAAGGCTTTGTATCCTATTACCAAACACTCAAATTATCTATTCATCTGGAAAGTAACTGCATGCCAAACAGATTAAATACTTATCCATTTCTTACATGAAAGCCTTTATATTTCACTTCAAGTTACATGCTGGCAAAACAGCCAGCCCACAATGGTGTACAAAGATTACTGTGGGATGCAATTTATTCAACTGCTAGACTGGAAGATGAATTCAACTATGAAGTCCTAAAAAAAGCCAGAATTTCCAGAGAGACTTTCATCAATACACTAAACCGATGTTACTCTAGAAAGCAAATAGAAGTTAAAGAGTAGTACAGCGTTTTGTACACTAATAATAAATAAATAAATAAACAAACAGCTAGTTTATTTTTCACTACCTTGTAGTCTTTCAGTAGTCCAGATCACAGCTGTACTATACTAATATTGGGCAGTGTTGAATGTTAAGACTCCTGGAACTCAGTTAATGAGATAAGCAGGAAGTATAAAACAAATTAAAATCCCCATCCCTAGGAATTATCAAATTAACTTTCACCATTACTGCCAAGACAATGGCAAATCAGTGATACTTACCGTTAGCATTGGAGTTGTCAAGAGGCCCCAGGCAAAGAATTCTAGGAATATGACCACCACCGCATGGTATACACTTGGCCGACCAATACCGTGTTGCTAAAAAAGAAAAACAGATGCAGTGGTTGCACACATTCAGTTCATTACCTGTGCAAACATCTCTTACAAGCATATTTTGAGCATAACCAGATTTCAGGATGACCTACTACCAAACCCTTGGGAACAATAATAAACCAAACAAGGGTGGAGAAAAGTTATTACAAAACAACTAAAGATCTTCTGGGAACTTGAGAAAGTTTGTTCCCTCAGACTCTTGCTGACTGATAAGAACTATTTTCCCTATTCCTGACGCTGCCCTGTACTGTTCTCATGTCCAGGGTACCTTTAGGTTTCCACCCCCTTGAGCACTATTCACAACCCTTCCACAGCAGTGCCACAGATGCTGTAACTCTCCCTGCTACCTCTACAAGTGATTACAAAACATATCTGCTTTATGAGGATCGCATCACCATTACAACAAAACTGTGACGATGTACATAATCCAAACAGCAACAATTTTTGTATTTGAAATTGCCAACGTATGAAAAAAGAAGGGGCAGCTTATGCCATCTGTACAACTGCCTTCTGTTGACTGCTGACCAACTGATTTCATGCTTAGGTTTGTCCATAGACTAGAGACCCAGGAGCTATTCTACTGGTCAACAAGTAATCCCAGGAAGAATTAGCAAACTATGGAAGTTCTCATGATGCTGGGAAACCATGGCCATTCAAAAGCCAAGGACTGAATTCCAGACAAGAGATCCGGAATCTGTTTAGACAAACCAGGCAGAACCCTTGGGTAAAGCAGATTTAATCAGAACTGCTGCTTGCTTTCACCTCTGTGTGTCCCTTGCCATAGTAACTTTTACAAAGTTTTGGGGTTCTAAAATTACTTTTTCCCTTTCCCCTAACACTTGCCCTGTAGAAGATTGTTTTTGTGTCTCTAGCCAATCTAAAGCCATTACACTGCCACAGGATTGGCAATTCTTAGAAAAGAGCGGTACAGTGCTCTCATCTGGTACCCACAGGTACCAGATAGAGTACTTCAGGTAGACCTGAGGTCTACCCAAAATATAAAAGCACACTCTCTTGCACGTTGCACAATTTAGTAGTGCAGGATTTAACTGAAGAGACATCATCAAGTGACAAGTATCAACTAGACTGAGTCATTTCAGCTGGTGGAGAGTAAGGAGAACACAAACCTCAGGGTCCCCCACTGAACCCAAAAAATTTTACGACGAAGGTAGAGCAGAGATGCATTTGGTGTTTCTCCCTTGCTCAGTACCTTTCATCTAGATGAGGCTGAGAAAACATTTGCATTACGAGATTCATTTAAGCTAACAGCCTATAGTAAAGATTTTTAAAGAAATCCCTACTTCCTGGACAGTTTAAGTGCCCAGATCTCGACCAATTTTTAAATCTATCACAGTTTATCAAAACCTGTAGCAGCAAGCTAGAAGTAACCCAGACAGCATTTTTTTTCTAGCTAATAATATTCAGATTATTTTCTACATTGCAGCTTGCTTCAAAGCTTGCGGATTTGAAGAAGACAGTTCTCATCCTCCTGGGAAATTACATCATATCACAGAATCACACAGAATCACACAGAATCACACAGAATCACACAGAATCACACAGAATCACACAGAATCACACAGAATCACACAGAATCACACAGAATCACACAGAATCACACAGAATCACACAGAATCACACAGAATCACACAGAATCACACAGAATCACACAGAATCACACAGAATCACACAGAATCACACAGAATCACACAGAATCACACAGAATCACACAGAATCACACAGAATCACACAGAATCACACAGAATCACACAGAATCACACAGAATCACACAGAATCACACAGAATCACACAGAATCACACAGAATCACACAGAATCACACAGAATCACACAGAATCACACAGAATCACACAGAATCACACAGAATCACACAGAATCACACAGAATCACACAGAATCACACAGAATCACACAGAATCACACAGAATCACACAGAATCACACAGAATCACACAGAATCACACAGAATCACACAGAATCACACAGAATCACACAGAATCACACAGAATCACACAGAATCACACAGAATCACACAGAATCACACAGAATCACACAGAATCACACAGAATCACACAGAATCACACAGAATCACACAGAATCACACAGAATCACACAGAATCACACAGAATCACACAGAATCACACAGAATCACACAGAATCACACAGAATCACACAGAATCACACAGAATCACACAGAATCACACAGAATCACACAGAATCACACAGAATCACACAGAATCACACAGAATCACACAGAATCACACAGAATCACACAGAATCACACAGAATCACACAGAATCACACAGAATCACACAGAATCACACAGAATCACACAGAATCACACAGAATCACACAGAATCACACAGAATCACACAGAATCACACAGAATCACACAGAATCACACAGAATCACACAGAATCACACAGAATCACACAGAATCACACAGAATCACACAGAATCACACAGAATCACACAGAATCACACAGAATCACACAGAATCACACAGAATCACACAGAATCACACAGAATCACACAGAATCACACAGAATCACACAGAATCACACAGAATCACACAGAATCACACAGAATCACACAGAATCACACAGAATCACACAGAATCACACAGAATCACACAGAATCACACAGAATCACACAGAATCACACAGAATCACACAGAATCACACAGAATCACACATTGGAAGGGACCTCAGGGATCATCTAGTCCAACCTTTCTAGGAAGAGCACAGTCTAAACAAGATGGCCCAGCACCATGTCCAGCTGAATCTTAAAGGTGTCCAACATGGCTGAATCAACTGCCTCCCCGGGGAGATTATTCCAATGGTTGACTGTCCTCACTGTGAAAAACTTCCATCTCATGTCCAGTCGGAATCTCCCCAAGAGCAACTTGTGTCCATTCCCCCTCGTCCTCTCCATGTGACTCCTTGTAAAAAGGGAGTCTCCATCTTCTTTGTAGCTACCCCTTAAGTATGGGCACATGGTGATGAGACCCCCTCTGAGCCTTCTTTTCTCAAGGCTGAACAAACCCAGTTCTCCCAGCCTATCCTCATACGGCAGGCTTTCAAGTCCTTTTTGATCATCTTGGTGGCCCTTCTCTGGACTCCTTCCAGCCTGTACACATATTTTTTGTATAGGGGGGACCAGAAATGTACACAGTACTCCAGGTGTACTCAGCGCAGTACTGACAAGCGCTGAGCAGAGGGGATAATGACTTCTTTATCTCTGCTGGTGATGCCCTTTTTGATGCAGCCCAGCATCCTGTTGGCCTTCTTGGCCGCAGCAGCACACTGTTTGCTCATGTTGAGCTTTCTGTCCACCAGGACCCCCAGGTCCCTTTCCACAAAGCTGCTCTCCAGCCAGGTGGATCCCAGTCTGTGCTGCACTCCTGGATTATGTTTTCCCAGGTGCAAGACCTTACAATTCTCCTTGTTCAGCTTCATAAGGTTCTTGCTGGCCCACTCTTCCAGCCTAGCCACATCTGCCTGCAGAGCAGCTCTCCCTTCTGGAGTGTCTACTTCCCCACTCAACTTGGTGTCATCAGCAAACTTCATCAGGCTACACTTGATGCAATTATCCATATCACTTTTAAAGATGTTGAATAACATTGGGCCCAATATCGATCCCTGGGGGCTTCCACTTGTGAAAGGTTGGCACTTGGAAAAGGAGCTATTTACCCCCTTTGGGTGCAGCCTGTCAGCCAGTTCCCCACCCACTGCACAGACCACTTGTCTAGGCCATAATGCATTAATTTCTCCAGGAGGAGGCTGTGGGTGACCGTATCAAAGGCCTTGGAGAAGTCCAGGTAGACAATGTCCACTGCCTGCCCCATATCAACGAGGAAAGTCACCTTGTCATAGAAGGCCACCAGGTTTGTCAAGCACGATCTGTCCTTAGTGAAGCCATATATCAAAGATTATCTCTAGGAGGCTGATAACTTAAGCAGTACTAACATTTTCTGTACATTATCATGCAATTTTTAATCCCTAAATAGGAAAGATTCCAAAGATGATGAGGGGGAAAAAATCTTCCTCTTATGAGAAGTCTGCAAGTACTTCTACATAATATAATAGGATAATAATTTTAAGATGTTATACATCTTTTTGCCAAGATGTATGTCAGACTATCACGTTAGCACAGATTACATTGAAGTCTCAAGATCCCTTTCACAGCAGCTTCCTCTGGAAAGGGAAATTTTACAGTAGAGCAGGTAAGGGATCCTCAGCCTTTTTCCTGCCTCTACTGTACTTCAGCCCCACCTCTGTATCACTAAGCATGATGTTGCACCATAAACCTCTGGTCTGCATTCAGCAAACAGTTCCAATGCCACTAAAAATGAAGTTTTGGAGTGTTTTGGTTTTGTAATAATGTTTTTATTACATGCAGATTTGATCTGAGATCTACATTGCTTACCAAAACTATGATGTACGTACATAATCAAAAAGACATGCAGGTTTTTTCCTCAGAACTGATTTTAAAACTTCTGTGAAAGAAAATGGTGTGAAAGAAAGGCTGTACTGAGCCTAAATGAATATTTCCTGGAGATTAAAATAACCTGCAAATCATTTTTGGCACTACCACGTAGCTTACAGATAGTTGCACTGAACTACGAAAAAACCAGAAATCTCTACAGCCTTTTGCATTCAAGCTATAACCTGGAAAAGTAGAATTCAAATCCTGAAAGGAACATGCATCTGTCAAAATGTAGTCAAGTGTTCCACATCAGATATACTGATAGCTATCAATCTATGAGCCACATAGACTGCAGCTGATGATTTTCAGTTTTCTTTAGAGCTCTAAATGTCTAGATTAATTCAAGAACACGTGCAAATGTCTGTTCAGGGAAGCTAAAATCACTTCTAACAGGAAAATTCACTGACATTGTCAAATGTGCCAATGCAGATAGTTACTTCTAGATGCCCATCTTTTCTGTAGGTCCTAAAAACTCTTATCACAAAAGCTTTCAATTTTTAGTCATGCATCAATTTTTTTTTCAAGAAAAGAAGACAGTTTATGATTGATCATGTACACAGCCTGTACAAAAAAGCAACAAAAATTCTTTACTCATTTTGAAAACAGAGAGCTTTCTAAAAACACTTCACATTTGCTTTTGAGATTAAGCTACCCCAAAAGTATTGGGCATGGCTCCCTTCTATATTGAGAAAATACTTTGTAACAGAATGCAGCTGCATACGATTTATATAAGGAATGAAACTGGGATGAAGATGCAAAAAATTATTATAAGTTTGAAGCACAAAGACCTTTAGGCTTCTTGAACTAGACAACATGGGGACAACCCACTGAATTTTTTCAGGCTAAAAAGATTTAAATAGGATTTCAGAAATAGCCCAGATACAGTCAACATACAAGTTGCTTTCATCATCCGCCACCCCCAAATTTTAAAGTGTTAATTTCAAAAATTATGTGCCCTCAGGAAAGTCTTAAAATCTGTTATGGGCTTATTTTCTATCCACACCGATCTTCTTTATATGACAGCCCAGTGTGTGGGCTGAGAAACTATGTATGAACATTATGATTGCTTTCAAATGCAGCTGCTGGTCAAGCTATTATACTTGCATAATCAATAATAAGCAAAGCATTACATAATCTCAAATGCTTAATTAAAAAGTTTAAGGCCCTCATAGAATCTAAAGTCCTAGAAGTTCTAACAAAATATCTGCCGTTTCTCCAGTTTTACACTTCTGTTCCTTCTGTGCTTCTTTTTGCCCATACCAATTCTAAAATAACCGTATTTTCTGCTGCCTTTATTGGAGGAAGAATAAACCCAAAAGTTAATCTGAAGACAACAGGGAGAACTACTGTGATGCAATACTAACTTTTTTTTTTAAAGCAGAACACAGCTGTTGAACATTAATAAATCCATGAGAAGATGTCAAGATCATAAATCCAGCTGGCAAGGAATTGCTCATTGAAAAGGGGAAAAACTGCAATACAGTGTAAGTAAGGAATACGTTATCTCAGACATTCTGAAAGAGCGCTAATGCAATTCACCCTCAAGTAACTCCACAGCAAGACGCAATTTTACAGGCAGTACCAGATCTTCAGAGCAAAGCTGGAATTGACAGCATTCATTTATTAACACAATTTTTAGGTAACTACTTATCTGTTAATTCAAATCTGTAATTTAATGATTAAAATTGTTCAAATGCCTGCAAAAGCACCTTACCATCCATTTTCAAACATGCTTAACTTTGTTTCTCTTAATGTGCTTATTTCAGAACAAAACCACTTCTCGCTGTTCAAATCCTGAAGACCTCCAGGTTGCCTCTTCAAACTTTTCACATTTGGATGAAGGCCATATAGTCCTGCTAGGCAGACTAAGAAAAACTCGATTGGATAAATACAGCATGCTTTTTTCACCCCATGAGCGTGAAGCAACAGAACCCATTCATTGCCCACAGAGCTGGGCACGTGTTCTCTGACCTCGAAGGGTTTCAATACTCAACTGGAAAAGCCCTGAGCAACCTGCTCTGACCTCACAGCTGATCCTGCCATGAGGAAGAAGAGATCTCCCTGATGTTCCTTTTCAGTCAAATAATCCTGTTATCTCTCAGGCAGATAATAACAAAACTCAAGCTGAACTTCTGAACAGGCAATCACAGGAACTTTCCTTTCTCCCTCCACATACTTCTCTAGGAAATTTTTTCCCACCAGGAGAGCCTGGTAGTTACTTGTTCCACTTCCAGTACAGAGGCAACTTTGCAAACAGCACTCACTGTCCTTGTACAGCATGTAAATCAACATTCGAGCGCATTACTTTGAAGAGTATTCTTTCTTTTTAAAAAAGCATCTACTGAAACATTCTCCCCTACAAAAACTTACTACTACATTTTTTTACACAACTACCTGCACTGCAGTCCACTTTGTCAGCTGTCATGTTTTCAAGAAAACAAAGAACTTAACAAAATCAGTAAAACACTTTGAGAAACGTGCTTTCGTGTATGAATCATTCAAACTTTGAAGTTCATACCAAATTATAAAGCACATTCCCTTTCCGCATTTATCTTCACTGCTATTTTCTTAGTTTCCCACAACCATTCAACCATTTCAAGTGCAAACTCTTCCTGGTATGCTTCACTATATCACCATTAAATCATTTGAGCTTATTCTAGCACAAAGAGTATGCTACCAACTTATCTCACTACAGTATGAGTGCTCTTTTCTCTGTAGGTATTACCCAGGCAGCTCTCTAGGCATATTATATGTTTACCTTGCTTTCCTCTTTCTAGTGCCTTTAAGTTTCAAACAGAAGTATTTAGGAACCACCTTAATTCCAAACGTTCCCCACAAATGCCCCATTTGTTGGAACTGGCAAGAATTCACTCAAGTGCCAAACAGCACCCTGAAGACCTTGACTGCCTTTGTCACATGAAGCAACCACCAAGTGATTATGCGTACAGAACCCAGTCTAAGACATCTAACCTCAATGCAGTGCAAAAATACACCAAACACAAGTGAGAGTACTTTCCAACCAGCACAGCCCTTAGCATTTTAGATGTGCCTTGTGACCTGGAATATAAATCATAACTAATTCTGCTTATATGTTGTCCAAGCCTCTATTTCAGTTGCAGAAGGAATACCTTAAGCAAATCTGTATCTGGTCAGTAAGATCGCAATGTACTCTCTCAAGAAAAAGCTAGGTTAAATCATATTCCACAAGTCCAGAGTATCAGAACCAAAATTTGTTCAAAATGGAAAAACCTGCACAGACTTTTGTAAAGAGAAATTGTGCCTTAAAAAAACCGCTGTAGTTCTCAAAGGAACATGTATGGGTAAGGGAGATCACGTTAATAAGCCTTCTGAAAATTCAAGTAAATGTACTCAAAGACCCTCAGCAAAGGCTCTAAAAGCAAGGAGAAAAAGGTGCAAACTCTCCACAGGAATTAAAAAGTAAAAAAAAAAGTAAAAAAGAAAAGAAACGGCATAAATATTAAAAAAAACCAACAATCTGTTTTCACAGCAAAGGGAAGTTACCAAATTCCAGTGCTCTGTCCTAGAGCCTGTGACTTCAATATATTCATAACTGAGTTGTAAAAAAAAGGTGAAAGCAAAGTGACAAAGGTGACTGATGACAAAACACAATTCAGATTAGAAAACTTAGAAGGCAATGGTGAAGAACGTCAGAAGTTGATGGGATCAGTAAAACAAATTAAATGGCAGATTAAAATTAATGTAGATAAATTTAACCAATGCAAACCCACGAAAACCCCTATTTTAGTTCAGTGTACAGGATGACTACTACTTAGGAATGTGATCTTGGAGAAAACAGTTGCATTCAGCAGTGGTTTACAAAAGCGTATTCAAAGATATACCATGTTAGGAAAAAGATTATAATTATATTACTGCATAAACATGTAATGTGCCTGCCTTGCTAACCCTCTGCTTCTGATGTTCTTACCATTTTTATTAGATGTACGTAAAGATTCTCCCTCGTATCCCATGACTGCTTGTTTTGTTCAGAAGCTTTAAGCAATGCACATTGTTGAATAGTCTATTTTACAGAAACACAAGTGAAAGAGGCCCACAGAAGGACAAAGAACACTGCCAAAGGAATGGAGGAATGCTGAAGTAGGTTCCTCCAAGCTGTAGTCAAAAAACATCTGCAGAAGGACACAACTGGGATTTACTGAATTGTGAGTGACATGAAGGGTGTGAGGAGAAAACAACTGTCTCTGCCTTCTTATACTAAAATACAAGAAAATAAGTAAAGTGGAACCCAAGCAGCAAGTTTAAATTGCATAGCTCTTCACACAAGTTACTCTCAGGGTCCTAAATTTATTGCCACATTTTTCCTGCTTGAAACCCACTCCTGTTTAAGTTTAGACTGGACAAGCTTATGAAGCAGGAATCTTCTGAGGAGCCTAAGACATGAAAACACCATTTCTGGTTCAGTCCTTGAGGCTGAGGCCATCAAGGGTAGAAAGAGAATCAAAGAGAACAATCACCATACGTCCTGCGCATTCTGAAAGCTCAGCCTTAGACAGTACCGCATTATCTAATTAAACTACTTCTTACAGAAATAATATATAACCAGCATATTACACTACACCAAAGCTGCAAGCTCATTTATATATTGATGTTTTCTTCCTAAAATGTAGAAAGATGTATGACACACAGAAATTCCTCTAAAAGGCACAGACTGCTTAGCTAAGTCACACGCTTCTCCGTGGCGTAGTTATATCCCATAGGTATAGAATTTTTTAATAAGTATAGTTATAGCCTATATCTTATACATATATATTAAAAAAAATAGTTCCATATTACTCAAGCTCATTGCCAACTGGTTCAGTTTGGATCTTCAGTACTAAAATATTAAGTCATCTTATACAATTCAGTTTCTATTGCTCTAGCCTAGCATCTCCCTGGATACAAAACCTTCCAGATTGCCAGAACCTGGAGGATCAGTAAGAGCAAACTGAGAAAGCAAAAGTGCCCTCTCAGCATGAATATAAGCAAAAGCAGTTTGTTTTTAAAGACAGAAGCTAATCGCTCCTGCTAATGGTTCAGAGTTCAGACTGAGTGTTATTTTAACATGATGGGAAGATTCAGAGTGAAATGGGCAACCCTGAGAAGACACACAGTTTATCTCTAATTATCCAGATTTAACAGGAAAAATAATTTTTGTGGGGGAGAAAATAGTGCTCCACAAAGGACTGAATACCCAAACTGCCAATTTGAACAATACGCTTATTGCTAGCTACTCAATTTAAATCCTACAAGCAAGAAATTTAAGAAACCAGCTTACTGGACTGAAAGGTGTTTCAGTAAATTCTCGTAACATTTCATGCTGCCTCAGTTTCACCATGCTGTTATTTTTTACGAAGAACTAAAAAGAAAAATGCTAGCAGTAAGGGTAAAATCCTGTAATTCTTTGGGTATATACTAGTTGTGCTTCGCTGTGTAAAACAGTTGCATGAAAAAAGGCTGACAAACTTCCAAGATGTACAGTTTCAACCTTCAGAATGCTTTTATTATGTCTGTAAAAAACCACAGAAGTCTTCCGCTTCAGAATATCTGAGGCATTTTATAGTGTCCAAGAACATGAAATTAACATACAATTAATTCTCGAAGTGGTACATTGGTGTGTTTTCTCCTGAGATATCCCTTTTGGGAACTTCTCCCATAAGAGCACTTCATTTAGAAAGTACAGTAGTGTATTTCCCTAAAAATCTTCCTTAGTATGACATTATTTTACTCACAATAGATTTCATAGAAATGAAGTACGTGGTATGAATATTCTGAACATCATGCTAAGTTTTATATTACCAGTGTTCATAATGCAGATGGAACAAGATTGCATAACCAATAACAAAATGTCCATGGCACCATTTACTTCAATTTCTGAACCTCACTGAAATTGGGGTAATAAAGCCAACGGAAACTGATTTCATTCCAGTGGAATTTACTGAAACATACTATTGTTCTTATTAGTTTTGAGCCAGTAACTCAATTCGTAAAAAGTAATTTCTTCAGCATTTATATTTTAGTCCTTCAATTTAGTGAAGCCAATGTGTTCAACAGGGTGAAGTTAGTTACAGATAAATTAAAAATAACAGAAGCTTATTACTCCCAAGCTAGATGGGCAAGGGGAGAAAGCCTTGCACAACCTGACAGCCTTAGTTGTACTTTTTCACTTTGTCTACTGATCTGATGTGACAAGAGAACCAGAATAAAAATTAAAATATCCTTCACAGACCAAAGAAGCAGCTCACCAAAATTTCATTTCTGTATTTACTTCTTTGCCAGCAGCCCAAAGGGCAAGCTTCTGCTTTCAAATGTCAGGGATGCACTCACACTGATATCAAAGAGATCTCTGCAATTACATCTAAAGCTGTGATGTGGCCCCTCATATTTTAGTCTGAATAAGCTCTTTCAATAAAGTCTAGGCAGAGAGAGTTCTAGCAATATGACAGGCACATGAGAATCACAGGGAGGTGCAGAGGCTGCAATAACAAAGTAGGAAACAGACTGTTCAGTCAGGAATTGTAAAGTGGACCCTAAGCTGATGTAAGTGTAATTGTACTACTGCTATACCAATGTACAGAAGATAAGGCTAGAGCCCCATGTCTTTCTCTCTTGTAGGAGATGCACTACAGGAACACAAACTCCCGTAAGGACACAATCGGGAGGGAGAGGGCAAAAAATCACCAAGGCAGGAAAACCTGAGATCATTTTACAAATTAAAAATGTATGTCATTCAGAAGCCAAATTTTCAAACTCATAAAAGAGCGTATTTTAAGTAATCAAAAGCATTATTTTAATCCTTAATCTAACTTTAATAAACATGCCATCCATTAACAAAAAACAGGTTAGCACCTTTGTCAGTTATGGATTTATCTTCCATTTGAGTTTTACTCTTCTTCAAAGTTAGAGAAAGTTTTTTGCTCTTTTTTAAATTGCGTTACCTATACGCTCCATTTCCTACCCTCTGCTCATATTTAAATAAATTAATCTTTTCTTCTATATAATGACACCATCCGTGCTAATAAAATTGAACACTTACATTTCTTAACTAAAAAGGTAATGGGCCTCTTCTGGAGTTACTTTCCTATTCTGACTTCAGACTGTGTTACTGCAAGTCCTAAATGGAAGTTGCTGTGTGCAAACCTGGAACAGCAAATATACCACAGAACAGATATCAGTTGCACTTCTTGAAGGAGCCCAACCTGTGTTTTGGAAGGCATAACCACTTCTAAAACAGAACTGAAAGACTCAGATACAGAAGCGATCGATTACAAGAAGCGTGAAGCAGTCGCTTCTGAATCAACTTACATAAAATAACTTATTTGACTGATTAATTCCAGAGAAAAACATTTTTTAATCTGGGTTAATCACGTATTAGAAGTACCTTAACACCTCCACCAGATAGAAGTAACGGACAAAGAACCCACTGGTATTAAACAGATGGTTTCAAGATTATTATTTTACATTCTTGAGCTTTATCCATGATATCACATTAACACTACACTACTAATGCTCAGCTGAAGATATTACAAGTTCATTCACTTCACATTAACATAGAACAGTAAACTATCCTCTCTCCAATACAGAGGTGCTTATCTGTGGGAAGGCAGGTGACACACATAGCATATGTTGGCTCCCTAACCCAAACTTAACATTGTTTTAAAACTTTTGGTATAAGCAATGCTTTCAGCATTTCTAATCTTTTGAGTAAACTAATATTAAATACGTTATTCAGGAACATCCAAACACTAATATAGTCTAAAGAAGTATTAATAAGCTAGTAAGCTAGCTGGCAAATAAAATTTATGTGATTTCAACTTGTCAGAAGACATTTATCAGGGCAAGACTTTGCCTAGTTTTGTATCTGTGCCCCTTCCAGTGACAGGATCACCTGTTTTGTTACCTTGTGGGTTCCCCTGGGTTCCTCTACTCCCACTTAATGCTCTGGGCTCACTGCCAGCCGAACAGGATGGGTTATAACACCTCAGCCTGACGACAAGTCACCTGTCCCCCCCCACTGCAGAAAGCTCAGGAGGTGTCATCTCAGATCTGTTTTTACGGCTGCTTGTGAGCACGCATGTACAAAGGGAAAGGCTGAAGCCACCCGAAAAGCGCTTCAGCTGGGAAGCAATTACACGCCACTGCCACACTAACACCTTTACCAGAGCTGGTTTCAAACGAGCACTTAGACCACTCCTTTCCAACCCACTGTATTTGCACAAAGGCATCTTAACGCTTCATGTAGTAGGAAGCGAGAAAGAGCAGTAGGTTACTAAATCTGCATGACTAGTCTACGGTTTCGATTCACTGACAGGCACCTCCTAGAACTCCGAAGGAAAACTAAGCTTTACTTTCAGGCACCTTGGATTTATATCGTTTAGAAGAAAACTTATTTATAACCAACTGCTTACAGGTGTCGCCTCTGCCCGGGATAAGCTAGCGAATGCCCCGTGGTTGCCAGAGAGCCGGGGCTGGCCGGGACGGGCGGCGGGAGGCCCGGGGCCGGTCCAGCACCCCTCCGCACCCCAACTTCCACTAAGTTTCCAGAGTCGGAGTGGGGGAGCGGTCACCCGGCCCCTTATGGGCGGCGAAGCGGGGCGGGCGCCGGCCGCCACAGGCCCGGCCCGCACGGCGGCGGCGCCGGTGCCGGTGCCGGCGGCGCCCGCCCGCCGCCCCGTGGCCCCCAGCCCCGCGGCCCCCAGCCCCGCCCCGCACTCACCGCGCCGCCGCCGCCCGCCTTTAGACCGACCCTCTTCACCAGCATGATGCAGCCGCCCCGCCTGCCGCCGCCGCCCTCCCTCGGCGGCGCTGCCGCCGCCGCCTCCTCCCGGGCCGGGGCTGGAGGCGGCTCCGGCTCGGGGCTCATCGCGGTCCCACCATCCTCCCGGAGAGGCCAGGCCGCAGCAGCCGCGGGTGCGGAGGGGGCTGGGGGCGGCCCCCCGCTCCCGCCCGCCGCCTCTGCCTCTGCCCCCGCCCCCGCTGCGCCGCCTGGGCGGAGCGCCGCCGCCGGGCTCACGTGGCCGCGCGACCCCGCCCCCTCCTCCTCGGCGGAGGCACTGCCGCCTTTGGGAGGGGGGTCGCGCGGCAGGAAGCTAACGGCTATTAACGGCCGCTGACGGCCGAGGGAGCGCCTCGTGACGGCTCCCAGCGTCCCTCCGGGAAGGGGGGCCGGTCTCTTGCAAACCTGTGCGGCTTCGTGAAGCCTTGACGAGCACCCTGGCCCTTGGTCGCCGGAGGGATGCGGTGGCGAGCGCGGTTTCCCCTCCCCCGGGCACTACGACGCTGGCTGGTTACTATAAGTATCGCAATTCATCACAAGTAGAACTGCTTACCTCCACATTCACCACATATATACAAACATAGTATTTGGAGATAACGTAGTGCTGACAGAAGAGTTGAGGGCTACCTGGAGACCATGACAAATCAATTCAGCAGGCCAGTTGCCCCTCGAGGGAAGGCTCTTCACCAGAGAGCACAAAATGTGCGTGGCCAGCACTGAGAGGCTTTCATCCTTTGGGCGCTTCCTTCTGTCTTGATACCTTACCGGGATCAAGAATTTTTCCTGGTACCTCAGGTGTTCACCACTAAGTGCCAAGCTATTGACAGGATCAGAACTTTTCAGTTTGCTGGAATAATAAACGGTAATTTAAAATGGCATTTTCTGTTTTCTCTATCTGTTTTGTCAGGGTATAACAAGCTAACAAGCTCTGTACTTATTAAATACAGCAAATTGTGAAACTTATCTTCTGTGGTATGTTCCACAGCAGTTTAACAAGTGTTCTCTTTTAGCAAAGTAGTGTGTGTTGTCTTCAAAGCATTCCTCAGTATGACCTTTTCTCAGAAGCTGTTTTGTTTAAAGTAGATATTTTGCCATTTTAAAAGGAACATTGCATACCATGAACTAAATAGATAAGCAAAATTATATTTCTTAGTATCTAGGGACTAGTAAATCAATACATATTCTTTAAAGTTACTTTTCTGAGCCAGCCCAAGTCACTTGTGTGTAGAATTTTGTGCTTTCTTTCAGCTTTTTTGATCCAGTGGTGCTTACAAAACCTTTCATTTCTTCAAAAGTAGTCGCCACTATGAAATGCAGTAATATTTTTGCTCTGTTGAAGATGTCACCATTTTTCCATTGACTTGAAAACCAAGGGACTTCATCCTTTACAGTTTTGGGTGTTTTAACAGGCTTCAAAATACTGAGAATTTTTTTGATTCGAACAGCTTCCTCAGTTAGAAAGGTATGCATTTATAAGCTTAATGTATCAGCATTTGTAGGTAGGCAGGTTTCTGGCTACCACGTCAAGTTAGTGTCAAAAGTATTGCCTGAAATCATCATTGCATTTTGAAATTTTCAGCATTAAAACATTTACATGTGCCACTTAAGTATTTAATCCAATCTATATATAAACCGATATAAAGTCTTGCATCAACTTTAATGGCTGTTGATTCAGGCTCACTAGAGACCTACTAGTAGTTTTATGCCGTTAATTCCTTGTCTTGTACAGAATTTGAAGTTTTGTTCACGTGCTGAGCTAGGTATATAATGTTTACCAAGAACTGGTTAACCAAATAACTGGAAACAAAAAGAAGGAATGAATACTCAGTTTATGAAGAGATGTTACCAGTATGGTTCCCTTCAATTCTGTGCCCTACACTTTTTAAAATATTCCTAAGCAATATTTTTAAACTATCTGGAGGGGGGGTTAATAATGAAGATATGAAGTTTATTAGAGATTGCTATTCAGCATGACCAAAACAATAAAGAGTTGTAAAAAAACATAATGAACTTGAGTGAATGCTAAAATGTCAGCTGAAAGTGTTGATGAATGAAGATAGGTCATCTAGGGGAAGAAAATTCTAGTTAGTCATTGGGTTTACAGGTCAATGAATTGGCTATTTCCACTTATAAAAGATAGTAGAAACTGTATAGGTAGTTTTCTGAATGCTCAGAAGTGGTTAAAAGAGAAAACAGAATTTTTTAAAATATTAGGAAATAACTGGGTGAGAAAAAAGTTGAAAATACTACATCAACATATCATGAATCCACGAAGTCTCTATGCTGTTCTCATCCCCGTCTCAAAAAGGAAGTAATTAAGAAAAAAAAAAGTAGAACATGGAGACCAGGATGAGCAGAGTCACGGAGTGTCTTCAGTGTGTGAGAGAACTGAGGGAAGGGAGTGATACGACAGCAGTTATAAAATCCCAGCTGGCCTGGAGAAGGTGTCTGTTACTGCTACTGGATATTCTCTTATAATGCAGGGGGAGGGGCCACTGAATGATCAAGTAACAAGTTTAAAACAACAAGACACATTTTTCCAGGGAAATTGTCATTAAATCATGGAAGTCATTTCCACAGGATATTTTGGTTAAAAAGTACAAGTGGTTTAAAAGGCATTTACACAAATCTGTGGAATAAAATTACTTCAAGGGCCATTAGGCAACAGGAAGTCCCTAAGCTGCTGGCTGCACAAAGGTGGGTGGGTTTATTGGAAGATCCCTCTGCTGTTGCTTGTATTTTCCACTCTTTCCGTAAGCATACGCTAACATCTCAGAATCAGGATAGGTGGAAGTTTGGTGTAGCTCTGCATATCTGCTCCTTTATTTTAAGGCTCAAGTCTTGGCATTCTTACAAGTTTTTTTTTTTTGCTTGAGCTGTTTGAAACATAATCCACAATAGCGCTGCCTGACCAACTTTGCAAGTACCCAGCAGCCAGTCTGACGGAAGTATAACACCCGATTTCGGTCACAGGTTGTATCCTCTCTAGAAAATTGATGGCAGTTTGGATGTCAATGCCAATAACCATTATTACTGATCAAAGCGATACCAAAGACACAGAATCATTTGAATGCGGGAGGTGGTGTTGATTGGGCCTAGGTACGTGGAGCTTGAGAAAGTGATCCCTCCAGCTTGTGAGAATGCTCTGCCTGGCAGGGTGCTGATGAAGGTGCTCTTACTTGGTGCGTTGTCAATAAAAACAACTTGAAGGCTCCAGTCAATTAAGCAATAGTGTGTGCAAGAGGTGGGCCAGCTCATTCTGCAGGGTAGACAGTTGCCCTAGTTTCTGCACTAGTTTCTCCATTCAGTCTAGGTGTGTGTTGAAGTGATGTAGGCTATAGGTATTATGGACCAGAAACACCCTCCGCCCTCTCTTTACTCCATACATCACAGTCCTGGTGAGAATAGTTTAGAACTGACAAGCCATCTTTTCTATTTCTTTGTGTTATTAAAGGCAAGAGGAACAAAACCAGCAGAATGTGCTCTTACTGCAGTTCAGCTGTGTACACTGCCAGAATTCATTACTGGTTTCCTCAAATTCATTATAGCCTTGTCCCCAACATTCAATGCAGCAAGATTACTTCCTTTTATGCTCTTGGGCCCCGTTGCAATTCATTAATTTCCTATGAGCGCAGACAACTTTGAAGGAAATCCATGCAGCCTGGGTACTCCGGGGACCATTGGCAGACACTACTTGTATGTTGTACTTTTCTACCTAAAATCACTTACATTTCATAAAACTCAATGCTTGGGTTTTTTGCACAGTCTTACTCTAAGCTTTTTCAGAGCTCATCCAGATAATACAGTAGATAGTTCCTTGCATGCATCAACCCTTTGTTACTGATAAAGTAATCATAATGGTACCAAAGATAGTATACTTTAAGGAGAAATCTGGTGTAGGCAAAACATCGGAATCTCCCACTTCTATTTAATGGTCCTTAGTAACACAAAGTACTTAAAGTCAGAGTAAGGAACAGATCAAATCCTATCAGCTATTAAAAAGTAGTCCCACTAGATGGGGTTATAATTTCAAACGAAGAGTATTTTCTACAAGCATATTTTCCTTCTTATTTCCTTCTTATTACATAATTCTATGTAATTAGAATATACTCTATCTCTTCAGTTCACCAGCAAATTTTTTGGCCATTTTTACATTCAGAAAAGCTATTGTGGCTTTATCTGAGTAAATTATTGATGTGTTTGGGGCACTGTTGCCACCGTTTGTAGATTTCAGTGGCTGAAAATCTGTTACATTTTTGTTTGTTTTTTCTTCTCTGACCCTAGCACTACTGCAGTACCATTTCATATGCTATCATATAGCAATTACAGAAGAAAACTCTGGCACAAATCATCTTAATTTGGAATTAGTACTATTGTTGGTGCCGTAACCTATGAACCGTTTGGAACAGAGGTTTTATTTGGTTATTCATTTTTGCAAAGGGAGACTGGTTGGCATAGGGATGCCCTATACCTGGGTTCAAACTCTCCTGAAGGCAAATGCTAAATAGTCACATTGAATGTAAGCAATAATTATGTTCTTAGTCCTTCTTACTGCTCAGTTTTAAAAAAAGTTTCTCAAATGAGAATTAAGTGAACATAGAAATAACTAAAAGGAAGACCGCATACACATGAATCCAGTGAAAACAATTAGAGATCAATAGGCAAAATTAATTTTTGACATTGCCTCATTTGTGATTATTTAAAAACTTATATTAATATTCTGGTACCATATTTGTTATTATGCTTAGCACACTTTCATTCCTATATCAGTTTAATTAATAATTCTAGTAATGCCTTTGAATTTTACTCTTTAAGCATGATGATAGAAATCTCAAGTGTCATCCCCATTCTAATAAAGTTAATTGAATTTGATTGGTACTAAAACACTTCTATCTATGACTTTTAATACAAAAGATAAGAAATTAAATATAGCTTTTAAAATAACTGAAAAAAAAAAGGCAGATCTGGACAGGGACAGGAACACAGGGAAATTAAAAGTAATCTAGTGATAACAAATGTTGTGAGTTGCAGTAAGAGGTATTGGAAAATCAAGCAACTTTTTAAAAATTATCTAAAACTTACCAAAACTCTGTTTTCAAAAGTGATTTACCATCTCCCTTCCCTAGCCATAGTATGAGTTCTAATTTAGAACTCTAAATTTACAATTTCTGACAATACATGGAACTTAGAGGTAGTCACTACAGTATAAGTAAAAACAACAGATACAACAGCTGAGTAGTATATGGGATAAAGGAAAAGAGAAAAATAACAGAAGAGGGGTTTTTCACTTCACTTTTGGCTCACTGATCCTTAATATTTAAGTGTTTTTCAACAAAAGAGATTTCTAGCTTCGGACCTCTCAGAAGTACTGTCATTTACTATATGAAACAATAAGAACAGGCATAATAAATATACATGGCTATTTGTTTTCTTCCACATTCTTTAAGTGAAGTAATTGAGCTCATTAATTCATATCTAAACATTCTTGCTGAACTTGTTCAGAATATGTTTTTCCCCCCATTGTTCAAAGACAGCATTTGCAAGTGGAACCTAGATTACAGAAGAGGTCACTGGAGATCATCCAATCCCAAGTTATATTATGTTAATTTCCTGCTGCTTGCTAGATGTTTTCCAACTGCACATCTGCATTACACTATAATTCACCTTTGATGGGACTTTTGTTTGTGTTGCTACAGTTCCTTGACACATGAATAAGAAATTCAGCTTCTGTTTATACTTTCCATTTTTATTTCTTCTCTGTGCTTGAAGCTTAGCATTAGCTAAAAATTACTTGGCCCTCATATATTGGAATACACTGGGATTTTGGTCTTTTGCAGTTATTTTTTAGATCATGCATTTAGTAGAGTTATTGAAAATTAAGGAGCTTATCATCATGTGTTGATCAAAATCTGGTTTTGTTTCCTAAAATTTACCTCTGTTACCACTACTCAGAATTTACATAGTGAAATAATGAACATGTACATGCCTAGAATAGTCATAAATATATAAACTGTTTGCACAGTGTTTTGGGTCCGTACTGAATTAAGAATCCCATAGCCACATATTATTTTCCTGTAGGGGTTGTACCAGAATAGCTTTACTAGCCTTCAGGAAAATTGGTTCAGGAGAAATAAGTTACTGAATCAGAAAATTGGTATTTATAAACTTTTTTCATTTTGTAACAAATTTCACACAAAAAAAGGTGGGTGCTGCAGAGATTCTTTTGCCACAGCCCTGGAGACCTTCCAGCTGCCTGTAGGACCATGACACTATCAGGATACTAGATAGGATGTAGAGTTACAGGATATGGTGTTTCTTTATACAATCATAGAGTCATAAAGGTTGGAAAAGACCTCTAAGATCATCAAGTCCAACCATCCATCCAACACCACCATGCCTCCTAAACCATGTCCCAAAGTGCTATGTCTACATATTTTTTTAACACCTCCAGGGATGGTGACTCCACCACCTCTCTGGGCAGCCTGTTCCAATGCCTGACCACTCTTTCAGTAAAGAAATTTTGCCTCATATCCAATCCAAACCTCCCCTGATGCAGCTTGAGGCCATTTGTTCTCGTACTATCATTAGTCATCTCATCCTATGGTTAGTTTAATATCCTAATAGAAAGTTGAGATGCTCCTTGGCTGTGTGGCAGCTAAAGAGGAGGACAAAAATGTGCCACAAGGTGCTCATATCTCAGTCTAGGGCAGAGATGTCAAAGATAGGAGAACCACCACCTGAAGGAGCCACCCTCTGGTGCCACCGGCAACTGCTCCCTCCAGGCACAGGGCACTCCCAGACACACAAAAAAGATGTCCATGACATTCCACTGCTATGGCCACAAGACAATGATCCTGGGGCAACCATGCTGGCAACCACCAGCAGTCTGCCAGCTCATGATTGTCACCTCCATACTGGGGCTAGTGCCAGGACCTAAACCCAGGGTACTCAGAGAAAAAGGCACAGA